>NC_058023.1:29271015-29571015 GCF_019176455.1 Solea senegalensis | reverse complement strand
TCGCGCTGGCGATACGTCTGGTGATCCGCCCCCTCTTTCACCGGACGCACCTCCTTCTTCCTCTTCTTTTTCTTCTTCTTCCTCTTTATCATCTCGGGTGAAATCTCGGCCTCCACCATCCACAGTCTGTTCCTCTCCTCAGGTGGTGGCACTGTGGAGAAAATGTGATCAACCTGTTATCTCACTTTCTTACGTATATCCATGTACATTTTATGTGCTTGAAATTCAGTGTCTTTGTGTGTTACATTTCCTTTGCTAAATGTTGCCGATTAACACATGTTTTCCAGATTTTTAAGTCTTTCCAACTGATCTACAGTTCGGCATTGTTCGCTTTGATTCCTGTGTCGGACGCCGCGCTCATGACTCTCTTAGTGACGACACGCTCTGACCAATCAAAATACCATTTTAGATCAAATACTGTCCCGACGTTTGCAGATCATATTCTGCAGACTGAGGAAAACATCTTTGTTTCTCACAAATCTGCACAAACATCACACAGTAATCATTTCAAATATCTTATTTAAATGAAAATGGGAATCATTTTGTAAAAATTACCATTCCCTCTGATATCACAAATAATTGCAACGAGATATTTATTCAAAATCTTAACCTCTGAACCCTAGGACCAGGTACGATTGCTAATAGAAAAGCATGTACTGAAGTAAGTATAATATCTCAGTTCTCACCTGGTGTACCAGTAGGAGTCACAGAAATGTCCTGAGGCAGGATGGCCCCTCGTCGAGCAACGATCTTGGTCACATGCTGCGCCCATGCTGATGACATTTCATTGGAGGGCTCGTTGAGTTCAAAATTGATTCCAGCTATGAATGACAAAAAAAAAAAATCATTAAATTCAACATACTCTTACAATGGCTCCCCTGTGGTGCCTCAACAGCTCTGAACTGCTCCAAAGTGAATAAACGCGGCAGCTTATTCAGCCGTCGTTCACTTCTCAGCAACAGACCTAACAGTCGCCTCTGATCGCGCAGCATTTAAGCCACAAAAAAACTAACGTAGAGGCAAAAATAAACACACTGACACAAGGACGTTCATTATTTCATCAGTACACAATTTGAGTATTGTCATGGTTGTGGTTTCAATAATTCACCACAAGGTGGCAGTGCAGATGAGGCTTCCAACGGTTGATAACTCACTCCAAAGAGTGGAGGATGAAGTCAATACTCGTAGCATCAAAGACTAATTAAAATAGTCTTCTCTGTATAACAAAACAATGAGTTAATGTTTTATTTGTCACTCACCCACTGGGCCGTCATGTGACACCGTGTGCATGCTGAACGACAGCTCCTTCTCTGGGTCCTTATGGAGCTCTTTCCTCATCGCAAACGCCTTGGCGATCATCTTGCTCTTCTTGATCCGCTTGGGTTCGTTGTCACTGCGGCCGATAATCCTGACACGAAAACGTGAAGCAAACGAAAAGAGTGATTAACAAACTCACCTCACGGTTAGAACCAGGAAACATCTTACATCTTTGTGTGGCTACTGAAAACCATTGATAAACCAGACTTAAAACTAAGAACAACAATTCCAAAGCTGGATTATTCAGTTCTCTCCTCCAGAACACAGTAATATGAGTGTGAGTGTGGTTATAAATCCAGGGATTTAATCCTGAATTATTTGAAGATTTTGGCTAAATATCTATGCTTCAGTGTTTTCAACGCTGACATCTGAGCTTTTGAGCTTCACTGTCTTTTCAACATCAAAAACGACAGAAAAAACAAAAGAGTCCAAGAATTCAGCACAATAAATAATAAATAATTGTTCAAATAAATAAATAAAATCAAAAAATTGAGCCAGCCACAAAATCAATGGACAATGGGCACAACAAAATACTGCCATCTACCAGGGAAGCTGATATATATAAATAATAAATAAATAGATAGATAAATAATGATATAACAGTATTACACACGTGATAACATATTTATATGGAGGATAAAATGTCCAAATGTGACAAATTCACTTTTGTAAGCGCTTCACAAAATCCATGGCAGTCTTTACACACCAGAAAGACTTGTTTCTATTTCTTATCATTGTCAGATTTTGCTTAGAAATGCTAAACACACACTTAAACAACACGCCTGATTCGTCACTTCAGGGTTGCTGTAGAAACATGAGTCCTTGAGGCACAAGCCTTGTCTAAAAGGACCTGTAAAATACTTATTCTAAGGCTACAAACAACAAAAAAGTGATTGCACACATATACATGCATACTTAGGGTAAGTATATTCATATATACTTTATATATATATATAGTTTCTGCAGTTAAAGAACCTCCCAAATGTCATTAATGTGACATTTTCTGGGTACGCAGCCACCATATGCTCACACTTGGTGAGTGAAATGATAGCTAGATAATGAAAGATATCTCACTTGCACCAGGTGCGTTTCCAGATCAGGATGGTGGCTTTGGTCCAGACCCAGGTGCTCATAGCGATTCCCGTCCCAAACATGGAGAACAGGTTGATTTTCTCCACCATGAGGCTCGGCCGGTTCTTGATGGTGCATTCTGGGATTGGCTTGTTGGTCTGAGAGGCGATTGTCACGTTGGCTTCACACCTGTGGGAGAATAACACAGACGCACGATCGGGTCAGTGTCCACACGACGCTGCGTGTGCGTGGTTCATTCAAACGCTGGTTCTGGTGAATGAGGACGACTGTTGCATGGCCGAGCAGGAAAGAGCTGTTTACATTTTTGAGGCTAAATTAATTGCACTGCAGCCAGTGTCAACACTGTGGGGGGACAGGGCTGCATTCACAGTCGTGAGTTAAGCAGTGGTTTGGAATCTTACCACAATCACGTTTTGTGGATTTCTGCATATGATTGGATGCAAAGGGGGTCTATGACGGCGGAGTAAGCTGTGAAACAGACAGGTGTGAAACCTCTGTTTACAAAAGAAAGCAGAAAAGAAAACGTACAGCACATATTCCCTGAAGCTCCTCTCCCATTCAGCCTGGTTAAAGAAGTCGTAAAAGTGGCAGCCGAAGGTGATGAGGACAAATCCAAAAGCGAGGAACCCGAATATGCCTGACAAAAAAAAAAAGAAGCAGAGTGGTGAAATTACATTTCAGCACCAACACAACTCGTACAGAAAAATGAAAATGATTGTATTGATTATTCCTCTCATTCTCAGGATAGTTAATCAGAATGACCCACAGTGAATTCTGGGATATCCTATCAGTATAACAGTTGTGTACAGTGTGTTCTCTGTGATCAATGACAAACTGATACTGACACATTAAACACGACATTTGTTTATATTCAACATAAACATGTCAGGACTTTTTCCACACTCTCTCTCCTCAGTGTACAAACAGACAAATCTGGTTTTCTGGATCATTTCACATTTTTTTCGGTTTTATTGTCTTATTGCAATTTGGATGAGTTATCTTGATTTTGTTGTGTGTGTGTGTGTGTTGCCAAGGACACCCTTGGGAAAGAGATTTGCAATCTCAATGGGATTATTCTGGTAATTCTGGTTAAGAAATAAAGGTTCAATAATAAATACAACTCTGAGCTTCAGCACTGGTTAAAAATCATAGAAATGGACAAAAAAAACAACTAAAAACATACCGAGTCTCAGCATGGTCTCGTTAATTTTGCTCGCTGCTTTCTCACTCAATAATCCCGGGTGGTTACTCTTGATGGAGAACAAGGTCATGACGCCTAAAAACAGAGAAACTCACTAAATTAAATCACTGTGACAAGATCAACTCATGCCATGCTGCTGCTGCCGTGTGTGTGTGAACTGACCCCGAATGAGGAAATATCCACCGACAACAAGCACAACACCGATGGGTGCCAACACAAACCCGGCACGGTATCTGTAGTTTTTGTAGCCGACGAAACAGATGCCGCTCACGGAGTCTCCGTCCACCTGTGGAGCAGCGGACAAACAGTTTCACTCACTGTGGGAACGAAATGAACGCATTAAAACAGTCAAGTGTGAGAGTCACCTCGGCGATCGCCAGGATGGCCACAGTGAGGATGAAGGGGACGGACCAGGTGACCATGTGGAAGTAGGAGGTCCTGCCCGACAGTGGCTGATGGGTGGTGCCCAGGGCTTTGAAGGACGTGTGCCAGGCATACGTCAGCATGACGAACCAAATCACACCCGACATCAGCGAGTAGTAGACAATGATGAAGATGGTGACGCACGACAGTGTCTCTGAAGAGCTGCAGACAAGTGGACAAACATGAGTGTGACTTTACTTTTTGTATATTTGCAGTTCAATGAAGATTTGAAGGCGGAGTCATCACAGTGGCCGCACAAAACTGCCGTGACTCTGTTTTATACATATATACATATATATATATATATATATAAATAAATGATGAGGATTTTAGACATTTCCTTGTTAAATGATGAGGATTTTAGACATTTCCTAGTTAAATGATGAAGATTTTAGACATTTCCTTGTTAAATGATGAAGATTTTAGACTTTTTCTTGTTAATGAAGATTTTAGACATTTCCTTGTTAAATGATTTTAGACATTTCCTTGTTAAATGAAGAAGATTTTAGACTTTTCCTTGTTAAATGATGAAGATTTTAGACATTTCCTTGTTAAATGAAGAAGATTTTAGACTTTTCCTTGTTAAATGATGAAGATTTTAGACATTTCCTTGTTAAATGATGAGGATTTTAGACATTTCCTTGTTAAATGATGAGGATTTTAGACATTTCCTAGTTAAATGATGAAGATTTTAGACATTTCCTTGTTAAATGATGAAGATTTTAGACATTTCCTTGTTAATGACGAAGATTTTAGACTTTTGTTAAATGATGAGGATTTTAGACATTTCCTTGTTAAATGATGAGGATTTTAGACATTTCCTTGTTAAATGATGAAGATTTTAGACATTTCCTTGTTAAATGATGAAGATTTTAGACATTTCCTTGTTAAATGATGAAGATTTTAGACATTTCCTTGCTAAATGATGAAGATTTTAGACATTTCCTTGCTAAATGTTGGGAGATTAACCCACGTTTTCAGGATTGTTAAGTCTTTCTAACTGATGTACAATTCGGCATTGTACAGTTTGAATCTTGATTTCTGTGATCAAACACAGACACGTGACCGCTTCACTCCTGATATATAAATCCATTTCATAATTTGCTTTAACTGTTTGAGGACGCTTGCTTACGACGGCTCTCCGAGGCGCATGGTGTTGTCGCTCTTGCACACGATCTCGTCGCGCGCTCCGTCGAGGAACTGTGCCAGCCAGCCGATGCTGCCCACAAAGAAACAGGCGTTGATGTAGAAGAGAATGACAGCTGGGTAGCGGTTGGAGTTTTTCCAGTCAGCAAGAAATGTAGCCTGAGAAAAAAAAGAAAAGGTAAAAGTTAAACCTCAAGATCAAAACAAGTCAACGATTGAAGGAGTGTACTAGTGTTTCACCAGGGTGAAGAAGGTGCAGAGGAGGGTGATGGTGCCGAAGTAGGCGATGTAGATGTGCATGTCGTTGTGCTCGGCCTCAGTGAACAGAGGGTTGTCACACTGGATGCCGCAGCCCTCCACGTCCTTGTACCAACTGGACTGAATGTCCGTCTTCACCAGAGGAGCCTCACACTGACCGGATGTGTTGAACTTCAGCTTCTGCACCTCGTTCTGCACAGGGAGTCAGTTCACTTCAGTCAGCACATATGTAAAGTCACACCCAAACTTTTAAACTGAGGTGTGAAAATGAGTGACATTCAACTGGTAAGACTGCAGCTCGTAAACAACGAAAGACTCCTTTGTTCCCGCTGGAGTAATCTACGGTGGCCTTTACATACCAGAAATGACACATTTTTATCCGCTCACGTAGTAAATTTCGTACCGAACATCCGACGGGGAAGTGGTCACATTTAAGGAAGTTGGGCCAGCCTCTCTCCTGGTCCACGATGCTGCACGGCCGACGCGTGGCCAGACACAGACTCTGGCTGGGCAACTCCACGTGACCGTTCTCACACTTGGGCATGTAGACGGCACAGAGCAGCGGCTGGATGACCGACCAGCAGCGAGGAGCGTTTCTTAGTCCTGAAAAAAAAAAAAAAAAGAGTAAAAACAGTTGAGCGTGAGAAAAGATGATTTTCAAAGGTCATGGCTTGTGTGTGTGTTAGAGGACAGTGACTTCATGTTATTACAGTTTCCTAGACCCCCAATGTCTTTCAAAATACAGCGGTTGACCAAAATGGGTTTTTCTATAGTGGGAGCAGCCGTTTTTCTGGCCGTTTGATATAAAAGAAATATAACAAATTAATAATATAGATAATAATGCACAAAATTGTCCACTGTGACACTAGTAGATAGAAAAAACACTAAATATTATAAATGAAAAAGCAATCAAAAATTATGATTTCTTTAAATGACTGTTTGGGTAAAAAAACAAAGTTACAGTGCACTTTTATCAGCATTTATCAAGTTTTTTGGAACACAAGTGTCTAAAAAGGTATATTCATGTGGCCAGTGCAAATTCTGAGATTACAAAAATCTGCTTGATGGATTAATATGTTGACCTCTAATAGAGGATGAAGATATTTTATTTTATTGACATGAGAAGTGGAGGATAAAGAACTTAATGGTAGAAAAACGATCCCAGAAGTGATAAATAATACAGGGAATTTAGTAAAGACTAGTCTGCATGATACATGACAAACACAGTCTGAGAAATAACCTAAAAAATAAAACTTTTAATAACTAGATTCTGGTAATTCTTTGTATATTGTTGTGTATATTTAGCTTTTGCACAGTTTACATTGTATACATGATTCTATATTATACTAATTCTTATATTTAATAGTGTTTTCACACTTTTTTTAAAGTTTATAAGTATTCTTATTACTATATAAATAGAAGATTCAGTCCCTCTAATGTGCTACAGTCACAGCTGTCAGTCACTGACAGGTCATTGTTGAATAATCTGTCCTGCAGCAGAATAATCTGCACCTTGTTTTCCTGTATTGTTCCCCACACTCACACCTATGAGTGAGTGCTTTTTGTTTCCTTTAAAAGGCCTTTAACCCTTCATTTCCTCCCAGACTCCTCACTCCTCCTCGCCCATCACAGCCTATTGTCACTCCAATTAACACTATTAACACATTAAAGCGAAGAAAGCACCTACACAGGGACCAAATATGGGATTACCACAGTGTGTCCACAGTGTTCTGATGCTATTACAGGATGATCATAACTATAGAAATGTCAGACTAGAACATCTTCTTACCAGACCACATGGTCAACTTCTCAAAGGCTTCTTCTTGTGTGGTGGAGTCTTCAGCCAGGACCAGAGAGGTGTGTGTGTAAGGCAAAGGCGACCCCAGACATGTGTTGTACTTCAGGGCCTCACAGGTCGTCGTCTTCTTGCAGTTGTCCTCAAACATGGTGCCGTTAGGAGACAACACTGCCCCGCAGCCGGAGAGCCAGGCAGCAGCAGCAGCGAGCAGCGAGCACAGCATCCAGGGAAATCCAACAATGGAGCTCCAACTGTGGGAAGACATCTTGGGAAGCAGGATAAAAAGTGATTTACTTAAAGGAATTCTTCAGTTCTAATGACCTCGTTCCCAAAGAGTTCCGGAGAGGATGATTCCCTTGTTTGGTTTGAAATGAGTCTGCAGACGCGGCATGTTTGAAGAAGATCTGCGCTGCGCTTCAAAGTTTCGTCTCCGGGCCACTTCTTTTTTTCTTTTCTTTTTTTTTAGTCTGCACTTCTTCTTTCTCCTCCGTTTCTTGTTGAATCCGCTTATTATCCAGACAAAAAAAAGATTAAAAAAACACAGGCGCTGAGTTGACTTAAGATGAAGTCTTCATTTGGTTAAAAAAAAAAGAAAAAGAAAAAGAAAAGAAAAGGCATGAAGGCCAAGGAAAAAGTTGCAGATTCGCCCTCCCCCCACTTCCAAAAAACCTGCCATGAAAAAGTCTGGATGTGTGTGTGTGTGTGTAACCAGATCTCCAGCTCAGAAGCTCCGCCCTCTTTTTTCCTCCACAGCCCCCTCTTTTTAAACACAGGCAAGAAAAAAAACAACAAGATGATAACTGCTCTTCTACATCTTTGTACATGAACACAGACGTGATTTCTCCTGTGTGACGCGTCTGCTGAGGAGCTGCTGAAGCTCTTGTTGTTGTGTTCCCTCCTCTGGTATGCACATGGTCGAGCCAAAGCAACACAACTCTCCCTCCCCTCCCATCACATCACATCACATCCCATCATCCCCCTCCTCTGCAAGTGGAAGAATGTGTCTGAAACAGCTCAGACTCTGAAAAAAGTCCAGTCTCTCATGTGAGAAGATGTTTGTTGGAGTGTGAAGGTGATGTGACCTTTAGTTTGGACCTCAAACAAATATCTGCTTTTCATGGAGCACTGAGTTAAATGTACAAGAAATGATTGAAAGACAAAATAAAGGTAGTTTTCTCTTTACAAATTGTTGTTTTTCTTCTTCCATACAGTGCTTAACAAACGTATGTCATGAAAATAGAAAAATACTAATGCAACTATAAATGTTATTGGTAGTTATTCGGCAAACAACAAACTGAATTCAACCTTTAACTGTAATTTGACATTTTAAATCAAGAAATAATGATGTAAACAAACCGCATATGTGAAAAATTCATGGATAAGAACAATAATAATAACATTTTATCATTAAAATATACGTCTACATGCTGGTGTATTAACCATAACAGAAACAGCAAAAAAGACTGTATGTTCAAAACTGATCTTAATAAACTTAAAAACACTAAAAACACTCGGGCAAAAGAAAACTGATAGTTTTGATGGTTTATTTAATCCAATGAAGCAAACAAACAAATGTGTCTCCTACTAGCTTCCTGCCAGTGCCCGAATAAAGATATAAAAAAATAAATATTTTAAGCAATCTTAAGCGATCTTATTAAAAACAGAACTATAATGTAAACAAAATAAGATACAGTAAACAAACTATTCTAAGACTTACTAAAGAACAAAAACTAATAATAAATAGCTCCAACAATTACCCATGCTGTTCATTTAGTGTAGTTAATCACCAATAAATGTTAAATGTATGAATCTCAGTGACACACAGACGTTTCTCATTCATTATTCATTATTATTATTATTATTATTATTAGGTTTGAATCTTGGAATAGATCAAAGTTCATTTATATAACGCACTTAAAAACAAATACTGTGTAAAACATGTAAACAACAAGAAGATATTTGCACCGTATCTGTTCATTCTTAAATATTTTTTTCCAATAACTTTAACTATAACACAGCATCGTAAACAGAGTTCATACACGTGCTCTCTGTCACTCTCTGACTCCATATCTATTAAAAACTGCAGGAGCCTTTATTTTGAAAATACAAACATGCTATAATATAGATAAGAGAGCATGTTTTGAGAGCATGTTTGAGATGGTCATGGACAGAGCTTCCTCTCGTCCGGTAAAGGTGGCTCCAGAAATCTGAATAGAACGTGAATGACACATGACATGACACAAAACAGTTCTATTGACAAGTAGAATCAGTGCACAACCGTGGATGCTTTTGTTTCTCTGAATCTGAGATAAATAAAACTTTAAGTTTTAAACTCAGCTCCCTCCTCTGACTCTGTGTGTGTGTGTGTATGTGGGGCCTCCTTAAAACCCCACAGCAACATGGCTGCCTGAGTGAGTCAGAGGCAGAAAAAAAAGTGTGTGTGTGTGTGTGTGTGTGTGTGTGTGTGTGGGGGACCACACACAGAGTAACAGCGCACAGGCCAACACACACACACACATTTACTGTAACTCACTATCATGAGGAGAGTTGTTGTTTTTCTCTCTCTCTACACTCTATTGTTTTTACTGTTTTACACCTACAATGAAAAAGGCCAGTGATCACACATGAAAATCTCAGTAAGCCGAATCACCGTGGATTTAGACCCACACAGAAATGTCATGTTTAGTTTGTGGACTGTTATTATACACACACACACACACACACACACACACAAGACTACAGCAAATTATTATGTCCAATACTGTCATTGTAGACCAGTTAACACACAATTTAACACACTTGTGCCGAGTCACTTCAAACTATTTAAAATTCATAATTCTCCAATGGTGTAAAAAAAAAGAATAAATAAAGAGCTAAAATGCTGCTGCTGATTTTTATTTGCTTTTTATTTTGCATTTCTTGTAGAAGTTAACAACGCATTTGTGCCGAGTCACTTCAAAGAAACGACTCTCCATGTAAAAAGTATTGTTCTCCCAAAAAGAAGACAGACAGCCCATAACATGACTCAGCTAAAATGCTTTTGCTGGTTTTTATTTCTAATTTTTAAATTGGGATTGCGTTGGATTTTACATTTCTTGAAGCAGTTTGTGCTGAGTCATTTATTGTATGTAAGAAATATTCTGCCAAAAAGAAGACATGACTCAGATAAAATGCTTTTCAGACTTTTCTTCACATTTTTTCTACAGCCTGTTGCACAGTGACGTCTGCAATATTTAAAACTCTCTTTGGATTGTATCGGATTTTACATTTTTATCTGTCTAATATCTGATCCAGTGATAGTGACCAGTATTGGAGCGATATTGACTGCTGTCATTTACAGCTGTGGCCGTGATTCACAGACACAACAAGTGTCTTTTGTCAAACTTTAACTGTTACTGTATCACAACAACAAGGAGGGAGGGTGAGATTATCTCCAGCCACGTGTCTGCTCGCAATTCAGACGTTCACAAAAATCTGGGGAAAGCCGGGAGTCCCCACCACGTCGCTCTGTCTCTTCAAGAAACAAACAAAAGGATGAGCAGAATAAAACAGGATTTAAAACACATCAACAACAACATATGGAGGGATTATAAACTGAGTGATTTGGCAAACATTTGTTTACAATGGCAACACACAAAGAGACACACACACACACACACACCAGCTCTGCAGCAACAGCAGTGAGGAGGAGGAAATGACATCATGTGCAGTTTGAGGTCTCAGTGGGACGACCAAATATCAAACATATCAAAAAACTTTATTATACTGTAACAAGGGCAGGAGGACGCCTTTCACGTAAACACACACTATAAAAAAAAACATAGACAGTAGATGTATACATCTTATGTATCCACTATGCTGGCCTCTCTATTGTTTCATATATATATATATGTATATATATATATATATATATATATATATATATACATATATATGTTTGTAAAAACATTATACAAACACACATTATATGATACATATATCTAAAATGTGAATAAAAAATAAATTATAATTCAGAAAATGACAGAATCTCCTCACCGCACCAGTGGTTACAGTAATTCAGTAATTTAATGTTCATATAATTTGCTAAAAACTTTATAAAAGAACACATTCTTCCCTTTTCAGTGAACGTTTGCAGCAGCATAAACGTGCGGACATCTTCTGACTCAAACTTCAGTTTGGCAACTAGAGAATATGAAAGGTTGAAACGTAAAAGCATGGTCTGTGTCCACTGGGGGGAGACAGAGAGCCATGTTCTCATCTGTTTCCTTATTTAAATCCAAAGAGGATGAGACTCTGTACTTATACGATGAAGATGTACCATCCTGCTGCTGCTGCTGCTTGAATCACGTATGGTGTGTGGTGAGGTCAGGGGTCAGGGGTCAGCTCCAGGGGTCAGTGCGGTGTTTGAGGTTGTAGTTCTGGAGCTCGATCTGGTCTTTGATCTGGTTGATCAGAATCTGAGACAAGAGGATCCCGACCAGCTGCACAGAAAAGACACAGAGGACAAACAGAGGGATCGTCAGATGGATGCAACTGCTGGCTCCTTGTGGTGTTATGGCTTGCAGGCCACAACCGGCCCACCAGAAGGTCCAAATCGGCCCGCAGGATGAATTTGTGAAAATGATGATTAATTGTAATGTGAAATATGATATTTGTCAGCTGTGACTAAATGTAGATCCACTGTGATGTGTAAGATGTAATGCACATGTGTAAACTTAGGCAATATATTTTTGAAATTGCGCTTATTTTTCCTCAAGAAATGTCATATGTTTTGTAAAAAGATACTTCGTTAAACGCAAAACAAAGAGTTTGTTATTATTTTTACTGGTATGGCCTACTGGCCTACTGGTATGACTACTGAACATAATAATAATTCATTACACAGCACATTTCAGGCAAAGATGGTACCCAAGTTGCTTTACACAGTCAAATAAAATCAAACAAACAACCAAAGAGAAATAAACCAATAAAAACAATTGAGCTAATAATGTATTACACAAAATATAATAATAGTCACAACAAAATATTGTATCAATATAATAAAACAATGGCAGCAACATAGTTAAATCTAATTAAAAAAATATATTAAAGGGATTTGTTTTAAGTTTCATTTTTAAAAGAGTGTTGGCTGCTCTGATGCTAATGCTGCCTTCATGTGCAATCGGAACTATGGTAAATACGAGTTCGCAACGTGACAAAAATGCACATTTTCATGATTTTCATTTGGAAATTGGGAGAAAATGTGTTGAGTTCCTGAGTGGAGACAACCTTACTAAGACTAAGACAAGATTCACCATGTTTCACCAATTCCTGTATTGTTGATTGCATACAAGATGTTAATGTTGTATCTATTTACATTTTCATTTCGCTCCAACAACAAAAGAACTTGAACGTAACGCACTCGTATTTCACATTTCACAAATGGAAAGTTTCATCTTTCCGATAGCACGTGAAGGCAACATAAAGGCAGGATGTTCCATAGTTTAGCTCCATTAAAAAAGATGAAAGCAGATCTCTTATATCACATATTGGGATTTTTTCTTAAAAGTGTAAGGACTGTTGTCAGGACATAAAAATACTTTTAAGATTATTATTATTATTACTTTTTTAAGATTATCATTGCCATAATAATCTCTGCTCTGTTAACTTCACTATCACAGATTACCTGTGGGATGGCCAGTCCCAGTGCGATGCCGCCCAGCAGGAACATGTTGCTGTGAATCCAGTTGACCAGTTTATCGATGCAGCCGTTGGTGTAGATGTGATCTCCAGCTTTAAGGTATTCTAGATCCTGCACGCCCTGACCGCACATGGTGTTGACAACCTCCTGCACACGTTGATATAAATATACAGATTAAACACACACACACACACACACACACGCAGAGTGAACCCTATCAGTACAGCGTGTAATAAGACAACCTTGTCTTTGGATATGATACAACAGGAGAACGGGACAGAGCAGCGTTCTCTGCTGGGATTGTTCTCCTTGCAGCTGAAGTACATGTTCTGGGACCAGTCCGTGTACGTCACGCCACCACAGCAGCCAAACTGAAGAGACAGACACTTGTTTGAGACACGTGTCGGGGAAGTTTTGTAAAAACCACAGCAAATGCTCATACTTGATGTTTTTAATCTGCACTGACCTCCATTTGACCAAAATCAATAAGGTTCTGCAGATCGATGTCATCTCTGTAGTGGACGATGGCATTGTTGATCATCTCGGTCACTTTACCCCGAGCCTTGGAGTGTGTGGAGAACAAAGTTTAGCACCATGTTCAGAAAACATACACACAAAAGATTGACACATTTTCCTTTTACAAGCAAAATCAGAAATGTTTTTATGACAAATAATAACATAAAAATAAAAAAGAGAGAAAACAGCAAAATCAATAAATCAACAAACCAAATGATCATTAACTCTTTAACACCTAAACATCACAATGTCCGTCTTATAATATAATAACTTTTCAATAGCTGGCAGTTATCTACAATTTACGGCAAGTTAAAATAGTGTATTAACAATTTAAAATGAAGAAAAACGCTTTAAATTGTACATGAAAACCAGATTATGTGTGTTAAATTTGAAATTTAAACAGTATAAAACATATTTATAATAACATCAGTTTGAGTTTTTTTGTCTCAATGTCCAAAAACTCTCCTCTGTGGTGACAAAGACTCTGAGAAATGACCATAATAACCACAAGTTGGCTTTGGCGTGCAACTTCCCAGCTTTCAGAAACCGTCGCATAATTACGATCATGCAGAGTGCGCTTTGAACAAACATGTCGCCTGAGATACGCTCGGTGTTAGAGGGTTAAGATGAGAGCTAAGAATCATTACGTTAGAATTGTGATACACACTCAAACTACTTCAAATGTTTAGTTCAAATCAAATACAGTAAAAATCAATTAATAAACCAATCTTTGACAAACAAACTAAATCCTCTGTATTGTTTTTCATGACGGTGTCGTTATACTTTGTCTGCTTTTAACCAAAAATATTACCTATATCTGCATTATATTCACCTCTTTAACTGTAGTTGGAAATCTGATAAACACTCCTTAAAAAATGTTTTCCACTACCGTGTCTGAGAAGATGAAGCCCAGGATTCCAGCGACGAGCTGCAGCAGGAAGATCACGGTGAGCGAGATACAGAACTGAGCAGGAGAGAGAATCCAATTAATCTGGTTTGTGTTAATTCATTAGAGGACACATTCCATGAAATTCCACACGGAGTTTGAAGGAGACACACACAGAACATACCCTTGATACGCCGCGTGTCTCACTTACCGTCTGCAGGAGGCAGATGTTCTCTCGCAGGGAGCCCACGCAGCCACAGAAGGTGATAATGAACATGAGAACCCCGACGACCATCAGCATCACAGCGGGGTCCACTGACAGACACGCCAGAGCTGCTTCTGTCGTTAAGACAAGGGAAACAAGGGAAACAAGGGAAACAAGGCGAGAAGAGTTCAAACATGTTGACGTTATTATTCTGCCTCTGTTTACTCTTTGAGAACATAAGTCATCTAACATTGTCCAGTGGAAGCATCAGACTGAGGGAGTGTTGGAGTGTATACAGCGGCAGTCAGACTCCACTTCTGACACTTGGTGAGCCATTCTTTGTGTTTACACTCCCTCCTGGTAGCAGTTAACCATATTAACCACAATAACTAGTCGCCAAACCCTTAACCATAAGTCAATGCCTAACCCTAACCTGAACCTAAGCACAATTCAAATCTCAGCCCTGAACTGAAAAACCTCGTCAGATATGAGGTTCTGCCTCATTAGGACCAGGTTTTTGGTCAGAGTTTATACCAGAAAAGACAAATACACACACACACACACACACACACACAAACCTAAAACTTGGTAAACACAGATTTTTCCCGCCACATTGTTCACAAAAAGCACACAGTCTTGTTCTCCTGACACTCGATCCTCCCACACACACACACACACTCATTTACCTGCATGTTTCATCATGCGGGCATACACGCCGATGGACACCATGACGAGGGCGATCACCTGAACAGAATCCATCAATACGTTCAATTCAAAACACACTCGAGGCATGAGACAATAATAATATTAATAATAATAATAAAGACCACAAACATCACAGAGAGCATTTCTGTGTTCATACTTGTTAAGGGAGTGGCAGAACACTGAATCACGATGAAAGGAAAGATGTGGAGGAGGTAAAGGAACATTTGAGTTGAGTCACAGAAAAGGCTCGTTCTTTTTGTGGGTTCAGCGTCAGACTTAAGGACAAGCACAACATTCAAGTGTCAGGAGCGAGAGACTCTGCGTCCATTAGCCTAAATCAAACCTGGCAGCTTTCTGAACCCTTCACTCTCTCTAAAAAAGAAGAAAGAATAAAATAAATAAAGAGTCTTTCAGTGAGGGCTTCTCTCCCAGTCTCAATAGAATAATGGCGATCCCTCACAAATGAAATGGATCCAGTTACCACAGACTCTGCAGCCTCTCAGTGCGGCGAGCCAAATTCTGCCTGACTGTTTCTGTAAAGGTTTAGTTCCACAGTGACTTAAACACATGACACCTGGAGCAGAGCCTTTTTTTTCCCTGTGTAATTCTGCAGCATGCATAGTAGTTATTATAGTAGTTAGTTATTAAAGTTCCTGTTTGACTGAACACCATTAGGCCTGCAGTAAGTAAAGTAAAATAAATAAATAGACTTTTTAAAAGAAAATTCTGGCTTTACAATGATTGAAAGATCAAATATTGATTCTTAAATTCTTTCTTAATTGATTGGAGGAGCCAACAGCAAAGAGGACATGAAGGCCAAGCTGAGCTCACAGCACCCTCTGCTGGACAACTTGGAAATTACTTCAAACTGTCTCATGCACTTCTAGGCTGGATATTTTGATCCCCCTACGACTGTAGTGTAGAGTTCAACAAAAATGTGCATTAAAGTAACTACTCTGATTATTGAATAGTGTGAGAGTTGCACATTTTGTACAATTTACAACGTTCGTTCTTTGAAAAATAGCATTTATAACCAAACAAACTTGGTTTGGAAACTAAAATATATCTATATATATGTAGTATATATTATTGTAAGTCGCTAAATGACATGTAATGTAATGTAATAGACATATAGAAATATATAGAAATCAAATCACTGAAGGAAATGAGTAGTGCTAGCAGTCCGACTTGCTAAGGTTACAGAGAACACCTAGAAAAGAGCTCAGTGTAGCCAGAGGCAACAGAAATGGCAACAACACATTCCACAATGAAGAGCTTCAAGTTTTTACAAAGTCTGATCATGTTCACGACAAAGAGTCTGACGCTGCTTCAACACGGCTGACACATTTACACCGTACAGAGAGTGCAGAAGGAAATGTCTTTGCACTGAGAGAAAACCTCAGAATGTTAAATCCGCAAGTGTAAGTGTAAGAAATCTCCTTATGTTAGAAGTCACCAGACACCGAGAGCTGAAACCCACTGATTTGAACTTTGCCTTGTTTACAGGCCACTGTTGCTCTCGACTGTTCATTTCCAACTCAGTTAGAACTGTTAACATTGGAACCTTTAATCTACTGTTTATCACACAATCAGGTTATTTTCTGACAGTATTCACACACAAAAAGAAAGACAAGGTGAAGATAGACGGGTGAAATAAAGACGGTATGAAACACAAACAGTAGTTTAGTGACAGTGTGGATTTTTTTTTAATGAGTGATGAGCATTTAACGAGGAGCTGATGAAACACTGCTGATTTGCAGAGTAAAAATGTAACTTGGTCACTGTCCAGTGGACATGAAGCTCACACCTGGTGTGTGTGTGTATGCGTGTGTGTGTGTGTGTGTGTGTGTGGGGCTGTTAACTTCCTCATTCGCTCCGTTGACCACCTTTCAGTCTCTGTGAAACAGCAAAGTTGCAGAACAACTCAGACAAACAAAGCAGTGTGTGTGAGAGTGAATGTTACCTCTTGAGAACCTTTTCTGGCCTAAACACCTGTCAGGACCAGTCGACCCCATGCAGACCAAAACCTGGTTCTGAGGCAGTTCTGATTAAGGTTGGGTTAGGTTGTGTGTGTGTGTTTATTTTGGGCTGGACCTCACGCTCTGTCACATCTTTAAGGGGCTGTTTATAGGTTAAGAATTGGGTTCATGTCAGGTGTGAGCTTACGAGATTTAGTTAATGGTTAAGGTTAAGGTAAAGGGCTATAGGGAATGCAGTGTGTCTTTATTTTATAAAATAAAGACATGTCATATCCATATATTTGTTCCCCTGTACAAGGGTTTTAGTGAGGTTTTTCCTCACACGATGTGAAGGACAGTGGGGGTCACTTGCTGTACAGACTGTAGAGCCCTTTGAGGAAATTTGTGTTTGTAAAGTTAGGATATATAGATAAAACTGACATGAATCTATAAGACAACTGTACAAAATGTGTGTGTGTTTGCATAGGTGAACCGACAGGACAGGTATAACAGGTGAACGTTGGGGCCCCAGAAGAAAAAAGGGTACACTTTCAATGGTTTAAAAATAATAATAATAACAAAAAATAACAAGCGGGCCCCTGGGAGTGGTCCTTGTGTTCTTCGGCTGAGGCCCCCACAGTCTAGTGTTTGAGTGTGTGAAAATCTAGATTTCACACTTTAGTGAAGAACATACTTCGGAAAACAGAAACAAATACTTAACTGTTTGTATGTCTATAAGAGTTCTAGTTAGTTTGTTTAGTGAAACAAACAAACAAACAGGTAGTGTAAGTAACAGTGAGTGTAAAGTGGATTACTAAGAAAACACAAATGATTAACCTGCCCACAGGGAAAAGTAAATAAAGGTCGCCACACTTCATAATCTGTGCCAAATACCATTTGAAACAGCGCGTGAACACTCACCCAAAATAAAAAGTTAAATATGAAGAGCAGATACTTGACAACTGGACTGACGAAACTGAAGTCCTCATCATGTCCAGGTGTTCCTCTGCGTCTGCCTCCCATGGCGACGCGAGTCCCTCCGAGCGTCGCGGCCAAGTTAGCGCGCAAACGGATTATTTATGTGTAGGAAAAAACGAGCGTGCGAGCGCAAACGCAACGACTCGCCCGCATAATGACGACGATGAGTTACTGCCTTTTCTCTCTGTTATTAATATTCGTCCTGAGTCGACGCGGAGGAGCTGGTGTCAGAGCTGAGCTGCCTCCAGCGGTGACTGCGAGACTCACTCACTCACCGACTGTGACTGACTGGGCGTGTAAAAGCTGGGTGTGTTTGTAGTTTCACGTACGTGCCTCTTTCTTTCTCCACCGGTGTTTTCATGACACCAAACGTGTTTTGGAAATCAAACAAACTTCAATTTGTAGCACTTATGTTAATATAAAGGATAAAAACATACAAACAATAACTCTCTCTCTCTCTCACACACACACCATGAATAAATGTAGTAGTAATAATAGTACTACTACTACTTTTTTTTTTTTACAAAATGGACAATGTTTTTGTTGAATGAGGAAGGTTGTTGATGACCTTCTTGTTTGTTTTTTGTCAATAAAACTTTATTTCAAAGGGTATTAAAATGTAATTTGTATTTCCGTTACATATGATACACATGGTGTGCAAATTAAGTAGCACTATGTAGAAACCCCTATCCATCCTTAATGTAGAAGTATTAAATATTAGAACAAAAATAGATAGAAAGAGAGATAGATTTGTTAGTGGTTTTTTTTTAAGTCTACATGAAGTAATACAAATATGTTCATATTCCCAATATGTCTTATACAGATCCTATATCATTCGCGTATTCTAATCTAATTCTAATTTCTCGACTTTTATTTTGAAGGGAGTCAAAGACGAGGGTGTTCACAACATCCGCTTTAACAGGAAGTGTTACGCGCATTTCCTGCTTTGTAGAATGAATGCCAAAGTTGTTCTTTCGTCAATGTTTGGACGTTTTTAGACAAAGAAAATGGCGTGGAAAAGTAAAGGTTTGTCCGATGACGACTCTAAATGTGTGCTAACATTACTGCTTGTTTATATCAGCCAAGTACGTGCAGTTGATGTATGAGAACGGTAGCCAATGCTCTCGTGAATGCGAGCAGTGTGTTATTAGCATGTAAATAGACGTTTACGCCTCTGTGTATTCGTATATTCCCTCACAGTAAAGCGCCTGTTTTCATTGTCGTGTGCAGGTTCCACTCTTCCTCCGGCCTCCTTACATCTCCTGGTGCCTCCAGTGAGACTAATGTCTGCCTTCATGTGGCAGATAGTGCAGCAGCACAATGTGATGCAGTATGATAAGCTGGTGGACTTCATCAGTCTGGTGACTGAGATCGTCCCGGATCTCCTGAGTTCTGGTCAGAGAGCTCAGCTCGTCCTGAGTCTCAGAGCAAAGGTGAGACATGAATGTGGAGATGTCAAACTCCTGAGACTGTCTATCATGTTTAGGGAAAATGTCACTGAGTCGTCATAACAGCCTGGACATGTGGTGCAAAAACAAACACACTATACTTACAGGATTGAAATATTTACAGTTAACATAAGGTGCATCAAAATAGAAAGACATATTGTTAACTTATTGTTGTGAATCAGCCTGTCCCCTGCTGTGTTGTCATCACATGAGTTACTTGTCTTCTACCTTTGTCCAATTGCAGCTAGTTCTGGAGTTGTGTCGTGGTGATGGCGTGGGCAGTTTGCAGAGTATCCAGAGCCACCTGGATAAAATCCATGCCTGTAGTGCTGACGTGAGCACCACTGACCAGGTACTGGGATTTTAAAGCAAATCACAGAAATCATGTACTTTAACTTAGGTCAACACATAAATAGCGTGTAACAAATTGTTACTGCAGTAACTGAAGCAACTTTTTATGAAATGCAGCATTAGGTTATTATGTGAAATTAAATCTGTCTTATTTTATTGTTGCCTCATTCTTGACAGACCACTGGTGAAATTCTGAAGACGTCATACACCAATTTTGCCACATTGGTCCAGAACATTTTGAATGTTCCTTTTGAAAAGGAGTACTTTTTCCAGGTGAGAAATGTGTCAGGACACAGATTTGATTTATGACAAAGATGAAATGTATTTTGTGTATTCTTCGGTTGCACAGTCTGAAGAGTGATAAACAGTGATAAACCCCAAAGCTTTGGCTGTTTCTGCAGGAAGTTTTTCCTACAAACTATGGCTCTGACTACGACCAAAGACTGAAGCAGATGGTGTCTCTATTCCTGTCCAGGCTGGAACAGCTGCTGCCCATACCAGATCTGCCACAGGTGCCTCTAACAGCAGTGCAAACATCACAAATCTAAACAAACAAAAGTGTCAAACATATTAAACAGTAAAGACACACCTGCACGTCCCATGAAAAGTGTGGATTCTGAAGGAAAATGTTCCAATGACAATTTTGATTTGGTGTATTTGGTGTTAGGTATGGTGCTGCTTTATAGACGTGTTGGTCTTATTTCCTACATGTGTCAGACAGCTGCATGGCTCACAGAAACAACATCTGTGTCAGAAGAATTTGGACAACATCTGTCAGAACCTTTTGCCCTGAAGTCCCTGCTGCTTCATCACAGAGAGCTGGGCACACTCACCACAGGTGAGTTCAACAGAGAGAAGATGGATTATGTTTCTTTTTTAAGTGATGCTAATGAGTGAAATGTTAATTCCTCTACTCTGCCGCAGCTCCAACAAGTAGTGAGGAAGATGTCCTCTTGTCCACGCTGATCTTCCCTCCTCATACTGGAGTGGGGAGGTTCACTGAGGTCTACAATGAAGGTGATGACCAAGATAGTGAGAAAGATAATCTGGCATCGGAGGATTTAGAAGTGGAAGATATAAGTTCCACCACAGCTGATTGGTTGCCAAAAAAGAAACCAGGTTAGACAAAAGCAGTGGACTAGAACTGATCCAAATACAGTTAGTGTTTCTTATACTAACGTGCCGTGTCTTATTTTTTTCCCAGGTCCTCTGTCACGCTTATTCATCTGCCCTCAGTGTTCGTTTGCTCACCGTATAAAGAGGAAGGTGCAGGAGCACATCCAGAGTGAGCATCGTGCAGCACCCCCCAATGTTAAAAAAACACTGGTAAAAAAAGCCAAAGCTCACCCGAAAAGGAATGACTCCATCGCTGGAAAGAAGAAGGGTGTCTCGAACCGAAAGGGGATTTACAAACAAAAGGACTGCATGGAAAAAAAGCGGGAACATAAGGAGAAGAATGACAACGTGGAAAACAAGGAACGAAGGAGACGGAAAGAGCCCGCGGGGGAGGATAAAAGGTTTCTGAGCACACGAGCAGTAAACAAAAACTTCACAGAGGAAGAGACTAAATGCTTGACGTGTGAAAAGATTTTTGAACATCCGAATCAACTGAAGACCCACCTGAAGCTCCACACCTTCCGGCATCACTGCAGCCAGTGTGAGAAGGGATTCACCAGCTCATCCGGTTATTATCAACACCAGCGGCTCCACAAGAAAGGACGGATATTCACCTGCAGTCAGTGCAACAAGGGTTTCCTGTGTAATTATTCACTCAAGCAGCATGAGCGCCTACATAACGGCCCCTCCAACCTGTGCACCATCTGTGGAAAAGGCTTCTCCAAAACAGGCATTACAAGACACATGCAGATGCACCGAGGAGAGAAGAATTATCTCTGCACCACGTGTGGGAAGTCGTTTTTGTCTTCAGGAGAGCTTCTGCTCCACACTCGCTCTCACACGGGTGAGCTGCCGTACACCTGCACCCAATGTGGGAAGGGCTTCTCCTGCAAGAGCCACCTGAACACCCACATACGCTCTCACACAGGGGAGCGCCCGTACCTGTGCTCCCAGTGTCAGAAGCGCTTCCTCACTCTGAACTGCCTGAAGAGACACACGCTCTGCCACAACGGGGTGAAACCATTCAAGTGTCCAAACTGTGAGAGAGAATTCTCCCAGCAGGGGAATCTGAAAAGACATTTGGCAACTCATAAACCTGACGTGATTTAACATGTGATTTTTCTTTTTTTACGATGTACAAAAGAACAGATAAAACAATGTAGATTATTATAGTGATGGCAAATGTCTTTATTCATATGATCCTCACCGATGTTTATCACTGAAAGATGCAATGGGATTTCCAGTATATGGAATAAAGAAGGTATGTTTTTTCCATGTTTGCTTTGGATTCTTTAAACTTTAAATCATGCTTGTAGACGCAATTGATTTTTAGAAAATGAGTTGTTAGGAAAGCTGTAAAGGTGAATTATGAATTTGTTTCTGGTCTTAAAACCCCTGAGTGGATCATAATATAATATTATTATAATAGTCAGTCTGGATGAGAATAAAAAATGATTGCTTCATTTATCATCAAACACTTTATCCTCCACGCGAGGGTCGCTGGTGCCAATCCCATCTGACATAGGATTAAGGGGACACCCTGGTCACCATATCCATCGCAGGGCCACACAGAGACACTGTTATATCATAAAGTAAGCACAGTATTATAAGAGGATAACATCCAGCTTCACTCTAAGGTCATGTGACTAGAATGACATGTGGAAAACAACTCTTCTTGGTCCAGTTCAATTTCTTTAGCTGCTCCAACGTGATAAACTGATAACTTTATTCCAGATGTGTCTGGAACCAGCGCACAGAAGAACGGAAGTGAAAACCACGGCTGTAGGAAATGCAATTTATTTGCAATTTTTTAATAACATCATTCCTCAGATAAAAATGCAATGTTACAGGAATATACATCAGATATTAATTTAAAACTTGCTTTCAAGGGACCATACAGTCTAAATATACTTTTTCCTTTTTTATTTACTGTTAGCGTGCGTTATAAGCAAGACAGACTCTGTCACCAATGACAGACTGACAAGTTACAGATACAAACTGTACATTACGTATTTACAAATCAACTTTTTGTTTGGTTTTTCTATTCAATTTTTATTGAAAATAGGAGTAGAAAAAGTGATTGAATTAATATTCTGATTTATTTCATTTGTATTCTTTCTTACTAAAGTCTAAAATGAAATGAACAGAAAAAAAAATATCAAGAACTCTCCTTTAGAAAAAAGAAAGAGAAGATCAAGAAGAAGAAGGGGGGGTTGTGGGGGGAAAGGGTGTGTCAACTGTGAGACCATGCAGTCGTCACCAAGGAGACAAATGGTAACTGAGGAAACCAAATGATGTTGGGCCAGTGTCACTTAGCAACCTCAGAACCAATTAAATCCCTCGTAGAGTGGAGGGGGTGTGGCTTATGTTAAAGAACTCAAGTTACAAAACAGCCACCTGCCTCCAAAGCTACTGCAAGCACAATAACACACTCTAGTTCTTTTTTTTTTTTTGGACCATAAATAGTGCTGTTATTATATACTACATTTAACAGTAGCGACACAACTAATATCACCACACGTTGGTCTCTGTGTGAACACCTCTCTCCACAAAATAAACTGGAGCATCGACGACGGACGTCTCTCTCTCGACAAGAAAAGAACACAAACAAACAGCTCAATCCATCAGAGGCCCTTCAACACTTTGCATGAGTCGTGAACTAAGACGACGGACAAAGAAAATCATAGGTCACTACTGACCGGTGGAGAACAGAGGCCATGCAGCACTGACATTTACCTGGTAACCACACAAGAGAAAAGCCTTTTCGTTCAGATGGAGCCTGGATAGGGTTTAACTTTATGACTGTGTACGTTTGAAGTCTCAAAACACCCGCAGGTAAAAACCCCCGATAATGTATGTGACGCCGTGACAGATAAATTTCCTTTTCTCAGCAACATTGAAACCACAAAAGTAAAGTAAAGTAAAGTTTGGTGAAGCTCTGTTGTGCCAGCAAAGAGCAGATCTGTGAGAGCCACACACACACACACACTGAGAAAGCCTGGTTAAAAATCTCACACATTTGAGGAAAACACCTCAACTTAAATCTAACTCTAAATCTAACTTTCAAATACTAAAAAATGTGGAGTTTTTCCACTGCATCCGACATTCATGAAGATGACAGCGCTGAAATAATAATCATTCATGTTCAAGAGAAGAAGAAGAAGAAGAAGAAGAAGAAGAAGAAGAAGAAGAAGGAGATGCAGAGACATTCATGGCTCCGGTTGAGGAAAGAGTGTGCTCCATAAAGCTGCAGCCACACCTCTGACAACCTCCGCGCTCAAAGTCACAGTTACTACAAACACTCTCCGGTAAAGCAGAAAACTCCATCCACACGTCCCTCTTTTCTATTCTATGTGTGATTTACAGCTCCAATGAGAGCATGAATAACACCAAGAGACAGACTGCGTGAAACACAAGGCTTTCAAGGTCCTTCAAAATACTAACAGTCCATGGTGCTGCTGTGGTTGATGCTACACGATGGGTGAGTTATAGCGGGAAAACGTGGCTTATTTCTAAATCAAACTGGGCAAGTGAAGCAACTCTCTGGTCCGTTTTTGAACTGGACCAGAGTTCTACTGCCGTTCCTCCTCGCCCATAAAATTCATAGAAAAATACAATTCTCCCACGACCGATGGGTGAAGGCTTCACATGCGAGACCTGACATGCATGAAAAAAGAATTCAAGCCATTTGAGCGTCACTCTGAGCCACTGCAGTATCAAACTTATCTTCCTATAGCTCACTGAAATCCTGCTTTTGCTTTGGTGACACTCAAAATACTCAAAGGAAACTTACCAATAATGATGTTAAAATCTGGGTCTAACAGAACAAATGCCAACAGTTCACTACACCTCCAGTCCTGATCTGAGCCCTTTTCCCCTTTTTTAATCCTCTGCAAAATCCTGCTCCAGACTATCTTATGATTCTCTTCTAATATAGTTGTTCTATACGCATACACTGTATAATATCTAAAATAGAAGTAATAAAAATGTTATTTAATAATATATTCATTCTTTCACGTTCCGTTCAAATTCCCAAAAAGCATTCCATCAATACTGAGGTGATTCTCCACAACATGGGGAGTTATTAATTCAGGTTAATTCAAATCCTATGACAACAAGCATGGCTGATTTTCTTCTTCTTTCTTTTTTAACCGTCAATAAAAGATAAACTAATTCATATTCAAAATAGTCCTCTTAAAATAGTTTTTGTTGTCAGGATCAAACAATGATCAACAAACATTTCAGTTCACATGAAAATATAAAAATGTTCTGAAACAGTGTCTCTGTGGAAACACACAACTCTTAATACTTGGATCGTCTCCGTCATCAAACAGAAAGAAATCAACCTTTTTGTGGCTCTTTACTTTAGTTCAAGTCCTTCATATTCTTTCTTCAAGGCAAAACAATAATGAGATAAAACAAGATAAATAGAAGCTACATGGTTTTCATGGCTTGAAGCAGAGCGAGCGACAGAGAGAGAGAGAGAGAGAGAGAGACATTTTTAGTATTATAGTTAAATTTGTTTTTTGGTTAGATGTCTTTAAATAGCTTAAATAATATAAGTTGGACAGGAGACACACCTCTCCCTGCTACAGTAGAAAAACACTAAACACAGAACAATGATGATTTTGGATTTCTCTGTTGCTTAACATTTGAAAACAGACAGTCAGGTCAATTTGGGAGGAAAGTATTGGATTCTACTAGTTATATAACCTAACCAGGGTCAGAAATGTACATTATGGAGCTGTTAATGCCCCCTTTAATAAATAAATAGTTAACTTTGGACCTCGGCCATAGGCATCTACACTAACTATAGTAAGTAGCCTGTTCACAGAACATGGGGCAGTTTATATTTTAAATATATTTATATATATATCCTCTTAAACTAAATGTAAGGTAAAAACAGGCCCAGATGAAACAGGTAACATTCTCTATCCCTCGCTGTCTAAAAAAGATGTTACCGTTCCTGTTTGGAAGATTGAAGTATACTGGTTTGTAATATTACATTTTGACTGAATAATTGTTTTGATTAAACTGAATTGTTCAAGTTTACGGACTGGAAGGAATAAATACTTTGTGGCAAAAACAGACACAACAACATCCTTTAAACTGTGATGCCATTGCGGTTTCAATGTCATTCTAAATGGAGATGAAAGTCTCCAGCAGTGACCTGGTGGAAGAAACAAGGTATTTCATTTCCCAACATTTGATATAAATGTCCTGCAAATGAGACAAAATCAGGCCTGAAACTTGGTGCTGACATTACTCGTGTTCTACATGGAAATATCTTTACATTAAGTCTGGGAACGAGCCGAGTCTTTAGTGAAAGTGTGAGCCCTCAGATAATAACTTTAGAAATACAGTCGATAAAGTGGGACAGCCTCTTAACCCCGTATTTTAATAATTACATTCCCAAATAGGTGTTGTGCCCTTTTCCTTCCTCTATAACATTCTGGTGATTAAATATTATATATTCATATATATATATATTTATATATATCTTGCTATATATGGTATATAAAAATATACAATCATTGGCTAGTGGTGAGACAAAAGATATTATCAATCACATATAGAACCAATACTTCTTACCCATGCAAATGTGAAACATTACTTACATAATATGTGTACGTCTGTATACCACCCTGAAATCCAAACCTTCTACAATCAATAAAAAAAGACTCAAAACTCTTTAAATGTTCTTACCAAGTCACCAAACACCCACTGCTTCCTACTAGATTGTCACCCAACGATGAAAATGAAAAACATCCGTCTCCGCTTTAACACGAGGGAATGGTTTGATTTGACTCTGCAGCCTTTTTGACAGAGAACACAGGCTTGTTTGTTTACAAAGCATCGGTGTAACTACGTTCATTTATAGTGGACTTCAGCTCCACGGCTGATTAAAGTTATTGGCTACACCTGTGCTTGTTCCATGTGACTGTATGTGCTGCTGACTGTGTCTTCTCGAAGTAAAAACTAAAACAGTCCTAACAGAATGCATTTTGGCAGTCAAATCGTCAACAAACGTGTCAATGTAACAGATTTAAAGTGACATTATCATCTTAAATTCACATAAATTGATAGTTTTGCATTTGTCTATATCTAAGTTTTCAAACACTGTAAGTTAATATCATCACCATGTCAGAGATCTGACTCTAACAGAACCCAATATATAACTCTTAATCAGGTCGAATACACGTTTACAATGTTTACCTTTGTGTGGGTACATTTCTCAATTTCACATTTTCTCATAACCTTGCTTAGAAATAGTACACAGTATGGAATTGGGACATTTCATCTTCAGTTAAACCAGAATCAGACCATTTTCATTTTTATATGGATCAGTATGTGCTTGGTACATTAAAAATAAGCTTGTTTGTAATCAGTGTGTTCGTGCGACACACAGCATAGCACCTGCCTCTCTATCCATCACGGTGATGCACTCAATCCCCCCCAAAGCTGCTAATTATGGTCATTTTGGTCCATTTGTTACAAGTTATTCCCACTGCTCTGTCTCTGCACATGTCAGCCAGCGACGACAAAACTAACAATTAGTGACGCCTGTCTAAAAATACTGTCTTTTTCCCTCATGTTTTCGGCCATCGACATACAGTAAACACAAAAGAACCCTGAACTGTTCTTAGAGCCCATAATAAGACACAAGATATGCAAAACCACCTTTCAACACATACGCCACTCACTGCTGTCCACTGTCAGAGAAATCACTGTATGTACACTAAGTAGAAAGCAGCTACTGTGATAAGATAATTCATTTGATTAAAACTAACACGTGAAAGAGCTGTTCACTCCAGCTGATGTTAAACCATTTCAGACCCCGACACCCTCACAGGAAACAAGATAAATAAATACACCGTCACTATACTGCACTGCAACACATGTGATTTCAAGTATGTTAGGTTTCTCTGGCATGGAAACAAACAGAAAATAATACATCTTCATCATCACTGATATATATATATATATATATATCTATATGTGGGTGTGTATTCTTTTTTTCCTCCACTATATTTACTTCGGGAACCTTGTATACAGTCATAGTTATTGCATTGTATTTGCATATCTTGTGGGATGCAGGATCACACCCACTCAACACCTCAGAGAACATGCTAACCTACAGTATGTGATGTAAGAACAAACAAAACACTGCAGTGACACTCCAAACCACACGGGGACAACACAGGCCTCTGACTCTCTCGCTCTCATCAGCATCCAAAACCTTTAAAGAGCTTTTTAAACACCAACAGCAAAGCCTGGTTTGGCACTTCTATGTTATGAAAGAATGTGTGTGTGTGTGTGTGCGTCTATAAATGATAACAGTGACAGAAACGTGAATGTAATACGGATTATATTGAGTATCTGAGTGCATATATGTGTTTATAACATTAGGAATGAGTAGTGATGATTCATGTTAAGGCTGTGACGATAAAAATAGTTTTTAATATATATATATATGTATATATATATATATATGTATATATGTATATGTATGCAACCTTGTGTCATCATTTCATTTTGTCAGCGAATAGTTCCGTTGCTATAATAATTGATGATATCGATTTCCGATCACATCTCTGCTGTGACAGCAACATTCATAGCTGATGATGACATGGTGAATTGCTGTCTGTAGCAGCTTGGATACAAAAAATCATCTTTAAAATCCATGTGCCTGCTGGATACAGTTATCACTGAGGATTTAGACCTAATAATCCTTAGGTTCATCAAGTAAATCGGCAATAATAATAACAACGTGGAGGAGAACTCAATTAAATTCAGGCTTAACTGTTGAACAAAGTTCGGAAACAAAAACAACAAAACATAAAGTGAGAGATTGGGAGATTAGATTCTGAGTTAACTCAAATCTGCTGTACTAAGTCTGAAAAAGAACCCTGCTTAAAACAACTTCAAATCAAGAATAGAGACTATTTTTAGGTGCTTCTGCAGCAACTCAAAGGAAAGAAAGCAAAAAACAAATAAGAAAGATTTATTCTTCTGAAGGCGAATGATCGTGTGGAGGAAAAAAAGAAGAGACTTAACATCAGGGAAGGGACTCCTTTGACAGCTCGGATGTTTTCAGGGTTTGCAGAATGATCACAACCACAGCAGCACTGCCACTAAATAAAAAATAAAATTCAAAATTCACATTTAATTTGCATAATAATGTCACACGTTTGTTACTGGCACAGGATGCAGTGTATGGCAGTGTGTGTTCATACATACATACCCTTCCCTGCCACAAACCCGGAAAATTAAGTTTGGCAGTCACTCTTGAATCAGATTGTGATAATAATACCAATATTTTGACATTTGAAATTTGTCTTTTAAACATGTTTTTAAAAGGTGCCTTTATTTTATTTTCTGGATTCCGGATTGTGGTGATAAAAAAAAAAACCACACAGCTGCTTTTCCACGTTTTCCAGCATATGGCCGGACTTTTTCAAATTGAATTGAATTATATCTGTTGACAGCTGGAAACGATGCCGACATAAGGAATGTTTTTTCTTCTTGTTTTTCAGACCTGTTCCCTGTGAAACGCACCGAGGACTGAAAGCCATATTGTGGCTGAAGACGTCATCACTCGAGGGACACGCTCTTAAAAGAGAAAGTTTGGTCAAAAGACTTCAGCATGTGACCTCGAAGGCATCAGAAAACAAAACGCACCAGATCTTTCATGACACAACCTTCCACTGAAAGCTCTCTAATTCATCCACCAGTTAAACCACACGGACTATCAATGATCAGTAAATATCCCCGTTTGTATTACAAATTTTGCAGTAATCAGCTTCACCAGGTAAATTACATCTGCAAACAGAAAACGTATCAGAATGTTTTTGTGTTATCAGCACACACCTCCAACAGAGAGGTGTGATTTA
The DNA here is from genome assembly GCF_019176455.1 of Solea senegalensis. Taxonomy (NCBI): domain Eukaryota; kingdom Metazoa; phylum Chordata; class Actinopteri; order Pleuronectiformes; family Soleidae; genus Solea; species Solea senegalensis. The sequence goes on along the minus strand of NC_058023.1, from coordinate 29,541,043 downwards.
AAAGGTCCTGCAGCATCTGTACACCAGCCCTAATAATTATTCATTTGAAGGTTTGAACCACCGTCACATGAGGGAAAACGTGATTACAGTGAGTTGAAGCTGAACAGTTCATTCACGAGGCATCGCTGTGGCAGTAGGAATTTGGCGCGTCCACCATTCAGAGCAACAATTTCGTGAGGATGAAAAGCAGCAACTGCCCAAAGGCTTATTACCTTTTGGCCAAGCTGCAGCGTCGATCAACTCGGTAAACTAACTGTCACTCTCTCCTTACTGGAAACCTTCCACTTGAACATAAAATATAAAGGAAAGTTACAAGTAATGAGTAATTACATTTAAAAAATAATAATAATAATAATGATAATAATATAATAAAAATAAAAATACATAAAGTGGCCTCTGACTCTGCAGCTTGGCTAAAAAGTAAATAATTGTGTCAAAGAAATAACATAGCTTTGGAAGCATGCCTGTCCATGGTAACCCTGTGTTAAGGAGGCCCATTATCACACGCACACACGCACGCACACACACAAAACACCATACTTGTAATGCTACCTTACTTTAGTGTCTAGGCTTAAAATCAGCTTTTTAAAATACTTAAGTAACCATTCAGCCATTCACAGACAAACACACACAAACAAACGCATATCCTCACACACATTTTTTTTTTCTCCTCTGAGAAAAATAAATAAATAAATAGATACAATCTGTAAAAGGTGCATACTGATAGAGAGAAAGACCCCACCCCCCGATCTCACACACTCATACACACATACATCCTGTACTAAAATGCAGACACACCCACACAAATATAGTTATGCACTTGCACGCAAACTCTACGCCCTGCTTCGATACTTAAAACCTCTTAAAATTCTCCTAAAAAATAAACCAGGCAAAAATACATTTATAAGACCAGCACCCCGATTGTGCAAACAAATCAAGGATAAATTAAACCAATAACATCATGAATATAAAACAAAAATAGTCATGGCTAGCCAGTTTTGCACAATATTGAACTGTTAAATACATAGTGGGCGTGGTCTGTGGAGAGGGAGTGTGTGGCGGCAAATCCAGTTGGATTCCACGCCGAGAGGAAGAGGAGGGTCTTAGACAAGGAAGTGGATTTGATTGACGTGCAGATCCTGTGCAGATCGATGCCACGGGTCTGCTGTGTTTTCAACTGGTCACTCCCTCTGTTCTCCTCCATCCTGCCATCTTTGTTGCCCCGCTGGATGCACACACGCCTCCCTGAGGGCTAAAAAAACGCAAAACCCCAGCGATGGAGGGGGAGGGATGTTTGAGTAACCAAAGAGAAGGGGAGGACAAGTGAGGAACAGTGAGGTATGAGGCAGAAAGAAAAAAAAAAAAAGGCTCGCTGTCTCTGCTTAGCCACAAAATGCTCCTCCCATTTCCTGTTTTCAGCAGGAAGCAGGCGTGGCCAAACAAGAAAAAGCAGCAGAGGAGGTGGAGCCAGATCTTAGTGACTAATGAGGTGAGTTTGTCTCTCAATTATTGACCAGTGAACAAACAAACAAAAGAAGAGCTGGGTGGATTCCTGCTGACCAGAGAGTGTCTCCCGCTGCCCGTGGCCCCCATTTCACGGCCCAGTTGTGGCTGTTGGTTCATCCCTCAAATCCTTCCCTCCCTTGGTTTAGGGTGGTGTGTCACTTTAATCCCATTCCCAGGCTGGCAAGGCTGTGCTCCTGGGTTCTTAGCTTAGCTTTGGAAGAGGAGGAGAAATTACATTTCAAACGGGGGCTTTCCACGCCTCTGTTTTACTCAATACAGCGCTTCATCATCAGTGAAATGAGGAGTTGGAACTTTGACCACAGGTGGATGTGGTTCGATTTTAATCCTCAACTGACCCCCGTCCACAAACTGGTCTGCTGTCCCCTACCAGGCTTAATGGCGGCCAGACAAACATCAATAACACAACACCAAAGTAGGCATAGGAAATGAAATCCATAAACACACTTTATAGACGGCAGGAAATCGATAAAAGGACTTCCCGCCTCTGTTGGCTCCTTCCTACTCTTGCTTCACTCTACTTTCCTTGGTCTTTTTTGCTTGTCTCTACTCTTCTGCTCATAATTTTTGAGGACATGATAAAACTGTGAGGCACTTTAGAGACACACTCAAACATGTGTGGTGAATGCACACGCACACACGTACAAATAGAGAAAATCATAGACCAAACACGCACACACACACAAGCATACGGTCAGAGAGTATAGAGTATAGTGTGGTTCACTTTACTGTAAACACTCACACACATACAAACTCATATAAACCAACAAAGTCGTAACCAGGTGTTTAGGATTGCGTCACTGGCGGCCATTGTCCAGAGCAGTCACGTCTGGCAGAGAGGCAGACAGTGCGTGTGTGTGTGTGTGTGTGTGTGTGTGTGTGTGAGAGGTGGGGACAGACAGAGCCAGCTGCGGCGCTGTTACCCAGCGCTGACAAGCGTCAGTCTCTGATGATGTCAGAAGGGCCAGTCAGCCGATTGAACCCATCGACCTGATACCTACAAACTAGTCACACACTCCATGTCTTCGTCCTCCAACAGTCCGCTGTTCCTCTGCCGCGTACCTCCAATTACAACTGAGCTTCTATGTTGCTCCTCCTCCTCCCTCTCTACCACCACTTCCTCCTCCTCCTCCCTCCTCCTCTCCTCCTCCTCCTCCTCCTCCTCCTCTTCTTGTCCTCTCTCCTCTGCTAGCAGCTCCTGCCGTTCCTCCATTGAGGATGGCCCATGGACGGAGCTTCTGCTTCCTCCCGCCTCTCCCCCGCCCTCGCTGGGACTCAAGCTGACTGCTCGGTCCCTGTGCACTGTTGCTGTTGCTGTTGCTGCTGTGTGGAGAAGGACGCTGCCATTGGGGCTGTTCTGTGAGTGAGAGGAGGTGCTGGACGTGGTGTTTGTGGGGGTGCTGCCATTGAGAAGGTTGTTCGCGGCTTGCTCCATTTCCTCGATGGTCATGTCACAGGCATCAGCCAACTCGGCCTTGGTTGCCTCGATGAATGACGGGTCCTGAGCGAAATGACCCAAACCCTCTGATATTAGCACCTTGACAGAGAAATGGGGAAAAGAGGAACGGAAAAGGAAGGGGTGGAATATGAAAGAGAAGGAAGGTGGGTGTAGGGTGCGAGAGACACATGTGAAAGGGTGGTAGTTTGTTTTTGCTTCAAATGTAAATCTCCATCCTTCTCACACATGCGCAAGAACACACACTCACCGCCTCCACCAGACTGCCCGCACTCCCATGAGACAGTGAGCTGGAGTCTTTCCTCAGTAGCGAGGGCACTGTTAGCGACACCGGCCGAGGTGGTCTTTGATTGGACACTGAGCCGCCGGGGGTGGGACTAGGACTTGGACTAGGCCCTCGGCTGTTCCCGTTACTGTCGCTGTACCTGGGGACAACAAATTAGTTTAATTAAAGCACTGTTGTGCCAGTAGTGTAAATCAAACTGCATTGTGACTCGTTGAAGTTCATTTTAAAGTTCTTCATCTTACCAGGGCCCACAGTTGACGGAGGGCAAGCTGGTATTGAGCTTTTCAAGGGAGTTAGAACCCTCTAGCCTCAGAGAGGGCACTCGCTGGTAAGAGGCATCACTGCTAAGGGCTGAAAAACAAAAAGAGAAACATTCAATCCAATATAACTAGAAATGACAAAGGTGCAACATGACATAAAGAATTGATAATACCGGATTGCTTTCTCTTAAGTGAAACATGTCCTCGGTAAGAAAGAAATGAACACCAACTTCTCACATGATTCATATCGACAGCAAACATTTTCCCGAGGTCAGTTGCTAGTTTCAGGTCTTCTTCAATAGCACATGATGTCAATTTCACAAATTATGTTTCTATTTAGAGACCTATGTATAGACACCAGTGTGATTGACAGCTGGTACCATCCAACAGTTGGTGTCTGTGAACGTCCGGCTTCAAAATCTAACATGACACTGGTCAAACCACAAATCACAAGGCTTCATAATGGACTCTGTCTAGTAACCAGATGACTATGTCTACTTTATACACACATCTACAGTACTGTGCGTGACTGAGGATGCAGTTTACCTGTGGGACTGGCCGGAGGCGTAGAGCACAGCCGACTGAAGAGAGTCGGTGAGTGACTCCTCCTTAGCAGAGGACTCAACCCTGCCACTGCTAGTGCCTAGAGGAGGAGGAGAAGGATAGAGCCTGCTGTATTTACAACCTGTTCATGTGAATGTAATTTTATTCATTATATTATAAAGGTGTCTCCTACCTGATGATGTACAAGGTGCAAGGGTACAGCCGTCTTCTGGGAGACGTCTGGCCTCGACTGTCTCCTGAGACACTCCAGGTTGAAGGATGATCTCCGCACTGACATCCACAGCACAAATAAGGATATCATTGTAAAAATAGGCACTTTAACAGAGAGAGACTATGTGTGTCTTTACTTACCCAGAGAAGTGGGGCAGAGGAAGACACTGGGAGACTGCCACCCTCCTCCTCCTCCTCCTCCTCTTCGGTCCTCTACCTCCTCTCCTTCCTCCATGGGAGTCAACTGCTTACATGTTTCATCTTGATACACTAGCCTAATGTGAACACACAGACGAATTAATAGCAAAATGTTTAAAATGTGTGGATACTAAATTTGTTTTTTTTTGTTTTTGCTTGTTTGTCAACAGTACATGTCAGAGGAGAGCGAGTGGTCATCCTCGTGGTACTCCCTGTCGTCGACGTAGCTCTCATCGTACGTCTCCTCCATTGACTCCTCCCCTCTTCTTATGATTGGCAGATGGCTGTCACTCGAGTCCGAGCTACAAACAACCAAACACACAACCGCAAAAGGCAAACAGACACACACACAAACATAGAAAATGAACATAGACACAGACCACATACAGAACGACAGGTAGACAAATATGCAGACATAATGTGAACACAAACACAGAGACAAAAAAAAGAAGCAGCTGATTAGCAAAAAAAAAAACTCGAGGAGCTTACAAGGGGAGACTGAGGCTTAACCATTGCATGTAGGAAAAGGAATGAGCATGAAGGAGAAGAAAAGACTAGAGGGAAAGGAGGAAAAGCAGGTGGAAAATATAGCTATTTTTTTTGTCAAAGCAAAATGGTAAGAAGCATTGAAGGCAACACCTGGAGTATGACTAACTGATCGTGTGACAGAGGAGCAGACATCTTTCCAAAACAAAGATCAGAATGAACTTGTCATTAACTAATTGAGAGACTGAGAGTGTGCAGTCTTTTAATGTTGGCCTTCAAGGGAGATTGACTATTCTGCTGTCATTATTTAAAAAGAATAAAGTTTGTATTCAAAAGATGTCACGTCATACTCTCTGTCAACATCTTTTTCATACTTCAGACTTAAGCTGGGAGACATTCTGACATTTGTATTTTTTTTTTCCTCTTCACCAGATTTAAAACTACGCTATAGCACATCGTAGCGTCCTGAATAGGTTAATGTTTCATTTTTTAATGCTAAACATAAACACAACTAACATGTTTTCTCTCCAGCATATACAGTACTGTAAAAATCCCATATGAACAACCTGGGAGTGAAAAATCAAGTTTCCAAATGTCAAGATGTCCCTTTAATTCGCACCTATTTCAGGGCTCCACAGCAAAACTCTGGGTTAGAGCAGTGTCTGATTAAAACTAAAATCGTTATTTACGTCAGAATATGCATATATAGCATACCTTGGCTGCAATTACATGATACATCATCATAACATGTCAAGTCAACACAAGTCAACCCTAAATTTGTCACTATTAAAGACAAATTTCACAGAAATACAGATCATCTTTTTCTATCGACAAACTGAGAGAAGTCGAGCAACCCTAGGATCTCGTACAACACAACCATTCTGCTGTAAATGCAGGGAGCTATTGCACTCAAAATGTCAGCTAAAGCATGCGCTTTCAGCTGTGTAAATTTCATAGAGAAAATTCAGACGATGAGTCTGACATTCTGTCTAACCCAGACCTGTCGTAAAATAAAAACATAGGAGCCAGAGAGGAAAGGTTTGGTCATGTTGCACCAAACAGACTTACTGTGGATTTGGTAGCAGATAATATACAGTAGTAGCAGCAAGAGTTTGCTATAGCAACTAAAACATCATGTGCGTAGCAACAAGTGTAACTGTAACACCCCAATAGATTTATTAGGCAGTAATGAAATCTTTCTACATTCACTTAGCGGACTAACATACACACATGCACGCACATACACGCACACACACACACACACTCTCTCTCTCTACTTTCCCTGGCAACATACCGCATGAGGTTGTCATAAAAACACGTCCTGCTTGCCACCAGAACCAAAAGACAGGAAAAGAGAAAGAAAAGAAAGGGAAAAGAAGGTGAAGGGAAAAGACTGTCCAGACTGAAATTTTAGGTTTTATGTATATAAATATGACGGTCAGGAAAACTGAAAGAAAAAGATTAGTGCAAAAATAGAACACTACTCATTTCAAGAAAACGTTTTAACGCTCAGCAACACTCACCTCTTTGGAGGAAAGCACCATGCAGATCTTGGCAGCAGGATGGGGGTGAGTGGCTGTCCTGTGTGCCCGTCCACAGTGCTTATAGACGGACTTGGGAATCGACTGATGCCCTGGGTTGTAACCCCGACCATGCCAGTGTTGTTGGCATTGTTAATGTTGGCATTTGAGCCTGATGAGGAGTAAGAGGAAGGGGTGAAGGTGGTCGAGTCCATAAGCTTCTCATGGGACGGGCTTTCACCTTCGCAAGGTGAGCCCTTCTGGCTGATATGCAAAGGACGCTGGGTAGTGAAGGACTGCGGGAAAGATCCGCGGCCATCGCTCTGGTTGTAGTAGTTGACGTGGTTGCCAAATAACCCACCCGTCCGCTGAGGAATGAGAGGAGAGAGGGCAAATTTAAAAAAAAATGCATAGGAGAGGAGAGGAGAGGAGAGGAGAGGAGAAGGGATAGAATTCTAATAAGATCTTTATATCTAAAGAGTCAGAATTCCTACTGCCACACGCACTACTCAGCAAGCTTTAATCAGCCATGATGGGAATCCTTGCGTCCTTGGCATAGAAGCAGACTAAGGAAACTGAATTAAATCTTGGTGTAAAACCTCAGCATTGCTGATATTGACCAGGTACCAGAGGAATGATTTAATGTTACATCCTGTTCTTTTTGCGACTGCAACTCAAACGCAATATAAACCTGTTTCAGTTTGTCTCATATAAAAAGTTCATGTAAATAAGTCCTGCTTCTAACAAAATAGGAGCATTAATACGAGTATGCTCCTATTTTGCAATGATGGTGAAATGGAAGGCATGTAACTAGCTTACCTCACCTTACCTCTCAGCAAAGGAGTAGAAGAATGTATGTGTGACTGAAATTATCTGCTGTGATTGGTAGCCAAGCTATGTGGTGGGAAATGGGATTTTTTTTTAATTATTATTATTATTATTTTTTTTAAATGTAGTTTTGATCTGAGCACATGCAAGCATGTACATGTATGTGCATGGAGCAGTAAGCTGGGCGGCAATCATCTCGCTCGCTCTTTCTCTCTGGAGAGTGAGTGAGGGTGTGTGTATCCAACCTTTACCCTGAAGATATCGTCCTCAGAAGCGGCCGACATGGGCTCCTTCAGACCTTTATCCATCTCCTCCTCCACAGTCAGGTCTCCAGAGATGGCCCTCCGAATCTCTGGACCAATATCATGCAATGTCCGCAGGCCCGCCTACAGATAAGACAAATAACCACACTGTGTTGCACTTATCTTGGAATAACAGAGACCGATGGGTTTATTGTTCTGTCATAACCCCAAAACAAAGCATCAGTGGCTGTGCTCACACAAAGTACAAAATAGTTTCTTGTTCTACTTTATTCCTCAAATATTTCATCCACAATTCTGTAACCACAGTCTGTCACCAGATATCTACAGGAGTGAACAAAAATGTCTGCGAGTCTGTGTACCTGCAGAGAGAGGGCAGTTTTGGGAGGCACCTTGGCCACCAGCCCTTGTTCTTTCCTCTTCTTAAACTTGCGGAAATATTCTTGTATGAGGAAGGTAGCGTAGAACTTCCCGACCGTGACCTCATCGTCTGCAAGAAAACACATTTATTTACGTTGTTAAAGTTTAAAATAGTGACTGACAGGTTTGTTTTTGTTGTGATATTCCGTATACGTACCACCAGCAGGGGGCACTACTTGATCCAAGAGTTTCATGCTGGTTCTCTTCCATATCTTCTTCACGATTGCCCTCAGTTCCTCATTGGCTTGCTCTAGGTTGCCTGAACACACAAACAATGTAGTGAGAAGAAAAGTAAATCTTTTGAACACTGGATTCCTAAATGCCAAGAAGGTTATTGATAATGCGATATCAGGGTTACATTTCGGTGTAACTTGCTCCTCTGAGGCTTCATAGGAGTGTTAACATGTGTCTGTTACCTTCTGTCTTAATCCTGAGTGCGGTTCTGACCAGGGCAAACAGTGTGGCGTTGAACATTACTGTTCCATCGCTGTTCAGAGGCATGTTCATTGACACCAGACGCTGCATGAGATAAAACAGACACACAAAATTAAACACACGGTAGCACCCAATCACACAAAATCATCCCCGTTTCAAACAAGTTTGATCTGTTGTCAGTTTGCCATTGTGGAAGATGTTATTAGCTGTCCATATGTCTTACATTTTCTATAGTAATCATTCACAAACTTCCATGAATTTTTAGGAGCATAGTTTGCATAGTTTTGCAGCCCCTTAGACCATGTTTAGTCATTTGTGTGTCTCTCTGTGTGTGTGTGTGTGTGTGTGTGTTTACCTTGCAGGCCACCCTGTGCGGACAAAGCTTTCCAAAGCCAAGGGGAGGCTGGATTCTCCGCAGCAGAGTCACCACATCAAGGTGCTTTATCCTCCCCCTAAATATAAAGCAAATGTCACAGTACAGAAATTCTCTCCACAACTACTGCTGATCACAGTGTCATTATTGGTGTCAGTTCAGACACATTGGAGGTAAACTTACTTAGCTTCTGGGTCGTACTCAGCCCAGATTCTTTTGAATTCGTCCAGATGATGTGGCCCCAGAATCGACCAGTCACGCGTCAGGTAGTCAAAGTTGTCCATGATGACGGCCACAAACAGGTTGATGATCTGGGGAACATCAGGAGACCAGTCAGACTCTAAACTACCAGTTTATAATCGTTTAAGGATTGTTATTTTCTGTTTAGAGCCTTTGTGAAAAGCCTAATTAGGCAGACATGGAGAAGTATATCTTCAAGTTATCGAGCGTAATTATTTGACATTAATCAAACTCTCTCTTTCTCTGCTTAAAAACAGGAAAATTAAACATCTAAGTCTAATTCCATCTCTGTACTCACCAGAAAGGCACAGAGCATGTAGAAGCTGACAAAGTAAATGATTGCAAACTGGCTGCTACAGTCGTCGTTGGTTGTGCTGTTCTCATTCGTCGATCCCTTCTCACATGGCCGATGGGTTGAGCACGCCAGCATGATCTCCTGCCACGCTTCACCTGTTGCACATCTGACAGACAGACAGACAGACAGACAGACACATGCACACACACACACACAAAATATGCATGCAAGGATACGTGGATATAGGAACGCCAACAAAACACAGAGGCACAGGCATGCATAGAGATACACACGTGTGCACATGTGCACCAGTATGGAGTCACATGTGCATTTATGCATAAGCACGTACACGAACATATACGCGTAAGCATAAAAGCATAAAGTGACACACGCACACAAGCACACAGGTATGAAAACAAAAAGGAGGGAGACACAGATACAAGTGTTAGATTGTGTGAACAGCATAAAAAGCAGTTCAAAAAAAGGGTCCTTTAAATCCTTAATCCTTAAGATTTTCAATGGTGTTTTTGTCATCTTGTAATTATGTGCTGAGTTATTGTGTGTAACTCTTTTACACACAATTACACACAGACAAACTCAATTTGAGGAAATGATGAAGCAAATATAAAGCGGCCAATTTTGCAGTTTATCTTTGAATGGAAACCCAATACTGTGATTTATTTCATGATATGGACTGTTGGGAATATGAAATGATGCAAATGGCACGCTTTATGATTTAATACTACATATTAACAGCCTATACCTTGGCAGTGACATGATCTTGTAGTGCAAACTGACACAACATTTTCTCTGATGCTATGGGCAGAGTCAAGTCATCAAAGCAACAGGTGTTAAGGCTTGACATTGACAGATATTCTGGCCTTTAATTAATCCACAGCTGTCAGAACAAGAAAGAACAAGAAAATTCAGGAGATAAATCTAACTTACTGTTACTGATTTGGCAATACATTAATGAAAAGTCAGAAGAAGAGTCAGAAGAAGAGGAGAATAACAGTGCACAAAACAACAATGTGTTCATTCTGAATGCACTAAAAATCAATAAAACAATGACTGTCACTAATTAAGAGGAATAGGAAAGGTGTAGTAATCTTCCTCACCTGAAGAGCAGCAACACTGCCTGAGGGAACGTCTGGAAATTGTTGTTCCTGTTGATCTGAGTGTGGTCCCGCAGTGCTAGCTTACCAAACATCTGCACAGGAGGGAAGTAAGTAGTCACAGCACACAGCAAATATGATGTCAGTGTTGACAAGAGGAAGTCAATCAGCATTAAAGGCCAGCTGTCCCCGAGCAAATCAAATTACAGTGTCTCCTGCTCATCATCAATAACATAAACTAGAACAACACATGGAGGAAGTAGAGAGACAACAGCAGACAGTCACTAGGTGGCAACAGCTTGAGGGGGAAGAAAAGTGGTGAAAAGCACGACATTGTGACTGAACAGGAACTCTGGACGGGAAGACTCCGCGAAGACAAACACGGGACAAAGGCTTGCTAAAAAAAGAGATGGAGAGAGAGAGGAAAACACAGAGGGAACAAGTCAACTGCTTACCTGCATTCCGATGACAGCGTATATGAAGAATAGCATCACTATAAGAAGAGCTACGTATGGCAGAGCCTATGAAAGAAAGGGACATATTAGAGACAAGTCTTCTACGAGGTTATCATGCACCGGGGCTGGAGTTCATTCACTTTCATTCAAATCGCACACATGCAATTTATCTGCAGTTGCTTTTAAGACATAGTAATTACTAAAAAAAAAAAGTGAAAGTATTTGGGTTGTTAATGAAATGAAAGTGAACCGATCTGCAGTCCTGTGTGGCACAACACCAAAAACAGTCCAAGACAAATCATCTGACTTAGGAGAGAAACGCCTCAGTAAAATACAAACTGCTTGTGCCAGAAAGAGCAGGGCCACAGCATGACAGTTAAACGATGAAGTAAATAATTGTTATATATATACACGTGGAGATAAAGAGTAACAAATTCAAATGACCAGTTTGTGTTTTGCTGCATCTCCAGTGCTTGACATTTCAGTGACTACTGACTGTTGCATGAAGTGGCCCATCTCATCCAACACAAGAGAGAGAACAGATTATTTTCATGTCCAAGCAACTCTCTATCAAATGATTTCATTTTTGGTGGAGTGCTTCTTTAAACTTATCTACCACTTTACCCGCCTACAGGGAGTGCTGAGCACTAGGAGGTGTGATAGTGATAGGTCCTTTGAGAGTTAGAAGAGTAGTCAAAGAAGATATGGAGAAAGATGAGACAAGAAGTTAAGATGAGGAAAGAGGAGAAAAAGGGGTAGCTGGTTGAGATTTGAGTTGTCCCTATACATCCCTCCCTGAATCTGCATCAAGACTCCTAAACCACCTCTCCGTTACCTCACGCCTTCCCCACCGTCTTTCCCTCTTTCAACATTACACTACAGGTAAAAGAGATGACACAGTCTTGTGTCCCATTCCACTGACTTTCTTAACAATTAGGAGGTGGAGACAAGGAGGGATGAAGCAAGGAAAAGAAAGGCAGCTTGTGAGGCTTCGCCAGGCTGGATTCACACAAGAACAAGGATATTTTTATCTCACATCTGAAATCTCACAACTAAATTTATATTTATGAAGATTTAAATGAGCCTATTCTGGGTTAATTGTGCATATAATCACCTTGTTGAAAGTATGAAAAGCAACACCAGCAACTGGCATATAAACATTAAAATTGCGTTGCCAAATTTGGATCATAAAATCCATTAAGAACTGTTGGGGGGTCAATGGTATCCAAAGACCAGCTTTTTTTCTCTGCTATTTCTGTCCTGTGCAAACCCAACCCCCTGCTCTAGCATGTTGTGTCCGGTTCTCCCCTCACTTGGAAGGATTTGATGAAGGTCCACAGCAGGGTCCGAATCCCTTCCCCGCGAGACAGCAGCTTCACCAGCCTCATCACGCGGAACAGCCGGAAGAAGGTGATGGAGATCCTGGCGTTCTCTTCAGAGTTCTGCAGTCCCTTTTGGTGGGGTTTGGTGTTTTTTGGAAAAACACAGGACGCATGAGGACACATGCAGATAGGCAAGGGAGGGAAACACACACACACACACACACACACACACACACACACACACACACACACACACACACACACACACACACACACACACAGCACACGTAATCATACAAACACATGCATCAAGCAGACATACAACCATTTGTATGCATATTACCACCACACATACATGTGGATGTGAATATACAGGACACACACACACACATGCACACACACACACACACACACACACACACATTCAGTTAATAAATGGAAATCTGCGTCCTACAAAATCCCATCAAAATCAACTGGCAAAAGAGATCTGGGAGAGAATCGGGCAATCATGCCTATTTTTGTGGCTTCCAGAAAAAACACTAGGCAACAAAAGGAAGGACTGAGCATCCGTCAGCTTCCTGAACACATCTGCTTCAGCCCCTGTTTCTCCAACCATGCAACAAGCCAGATTAAAGTTACTGCACAGCATCACATTAAGCTATCTTAAACATCAAACCCTATAAACATCACAAGGACCAATTTGACTTTATTGGTCCTTCAAATCACAGCACTCCGCGTTTCATTCTACCTTATCTCATAGCTATAATAATCATCGCAGGCATATTCTTGGTGGTTTTTCCTGTGTCCTATTACAGGTAAACTCATCATTGCACAAGTACAGGTCCACTTAGTGTGGACTACAATTTTAAATGAATTCAAACTCTGCCAATGATGGAGGTAAACACTTAAAATCACTGGTAATTCACAACAGATAGGAGTCCAAAATAAGATCGAGCCTAGTGGCAAATTCCTCTTTCACTAAATCATTTAGACAGGCTAATTGCCAGTCACAAAGAGACTTGTCACCAGGGGCAACAGTGCAAAGAAGATAATCAGGTATAGTTAAAGATATTTTTGCCGCACGCAGCTCCTGCCAGGTACAAAAAGGATATATTGGTTTGGAGAAAATCTCTTCATAGTTTCCGTCTCTTCACTTTGACCTTGTAGATACTGTTGCATGCCAGCAATGTTTTTTATTTTAATCCTGAATCGATATTGCAACAAATTAAGTGTTGAAGAAATCTATTGATCGGTACACTTTGAACATTTCTAATTAAACCACCATGGCAAGATACAAGTTTAACACACAGTGTAGCTTTCTGCCTATTGTCTCAGTCGTCATCCACCGGAAATAACTCCATAATGAAATATTCAGCCATCTTGTGCAAGTGCTACACTAATACAGATTTATTTATTCATGCTGCCACTCCTCATTCTCTGGGATAAAAAGGCAGAAAACCAAGGCAACATCAGGAACTGTGTTAACTAAGTGTGATGCACATAATACAGCAGCTGACACTACATTATATACACAATAACACCACAAGCACCAGATTAACCAGGTGTAGTCATACAAATCAGTTCATTCAAACACAAAATAAAAGGCCAGGAAGAAAAGAAAATGCGGTATTTTCTTTTCTTCCTGGCCTTATATGTCACCACTACGGAGCCATGATACATCTGCTTGCCTGCAATTACTCGATTTGACCCCAAAAAACACAACATCAACAACTCCATGACCTCCGAATCCGTTTTGCCATTTGAGTTTTTTCCAAGAAGCCACAATTTCTTTAAGTTAAATCCCACAGTGATTACACAGTGTGCTCCTAAAAAAGAACCAGCCATTCTTCACACATCTAACTGCAGTTTGGGATAGCAGATATCATATGTTACTTTTCAAAAAGAATCTTGTCTCTAACGTGTACACAAATAAAAGTTGGGGAAATTCATTACATACATTTTTTATTACTCCATTATAATGTTTTTGTTGTTTTTTTTCTACTGTAGTCTTGACAAGTAACTCACGACATGAGTTGTCCCAAAATCCATTGACAGATGTGTGGAAAATGACATGGCATATAAGTCAAAATTCTGTTCTACAAGTAATATCACAACTGGACCACAGTGGGCGCCATTGCACCATTGACAGAGTGAGGGCAGTAATAAAGAGAGGTACAGTGACAGTAAGTGTAACAGAGAGAGAGAGGGAGGGAGAGCAAGACATACTGTACACCAACAGACTGAATCACAGACAGACAGATAGATAGATGGATGGATAGATAGATAGATAGATAGATAGATAGATAGATAGATAGATAGACAGACAGACAGACAGACAGACAGACAGACAGATAGATAGATAGATAGATAGATAGATAGATAGATAGATAGATAGATAGATAGATAGATAGCAGGCAACTTGAGAAGTGTGGAAACAGCGTGATAGCGTGACCATGATGGCTTGCACCAATGACGAAGCATTTAAATCAAGAAACCACACCCATAAAGGTAAGGGAGGGAGCAAACTGCAAGCCATGATGAGGTGGGGACAGTGGGGACCATGGCAACAACAATAGCCACTCAAGGAGAAGTGACAAGAATCCATTTATACTTAGCCAACAGAATACAGTGGCCTTCACCACACACACACACACACATACATATATATATATATGAACAACATACAAAGAACAGCTCTATAGATATTGCTCTGGACATGCTGCAGAAGACGATAGCAGGAGCGACAGAGGCAACAGGACGAGAGAGGAGCCAAGAGTTTTGGATCATACCATGGACGGCGTAGCAGGAGGAGGGATGGAAGGATGGAGGGATGGAGGGATGGTAGAGGAGGTGGGGAGGCGGACGAGGTTACCGTCGGAGCGTACCATTGGCCTTACCACAGGGGGGTGAGAAGAGGAAGAGGAGGAGGAGGACGAAGAGGAGGAGGAGGACGAGGAGGAGTCAGCTGGCTTTAAGGAAAGGCAACAAAGATCAGCACCAGAGCAGCGCCTTGCTGTGAATGTGTGCGTGTGTGTGTGTGTGTGTGTCACCGTGCATGTGTGTGTTTCTAGACCAAGCACTCGGCTAGAGAGGGTTCAGTCTGTGATTATGGCGAAACTATTATTTTATTCTGACCAAGCAGGGGAATTTCTCTAAAATATAAGTGCATGTAGAAACTGGCCTCATCCTCTGCAAAGGCCACATCGCACTAAATCAGACTGAACCAATGAAATATGCAGGAGTGTTCGGGAAATTTCTGCCCCATGCCTTCAGGGCCAAAATAATGAATGATGGTCAGGGGAAAAAGGTGAACTGTGAACGTGTGTGTATGTGTGTGTGAGAAATGTCTATATATATATAGTGTCCATGTCTTGTGAAGTCATGGATCTGTGTGTGTTGTGCGAGAGAGAGAATGGCGCCTCTGTAGCTATCTGTTTTTCTTTCTGCCAGCTGAAGCTACAGTTGATGCAGCTTTAGTTTCACTAAGGCTACGTTAGACATTTGGCATTAAAGGACAATGCCTGCTTTGACAATGTGTTATTTAATCCCTTCTTTGACCTGGGAATAGTCAAGATCCAAGTGAAATTAAGGACCCTTTTGAGATAATACAGTGAAATATCTTTGTGGCCCAATAGTTATCAGTTATCCAGACCACAACTGTAATTTACTTCAAGTCAAAGAGGCATCAGAAAACCACAGTAAGTTAAAATCATCTGTGTCAGGTCCATTATTGTCAAAGATGATTTTCCTTTAGGAAATCTGATCCCACAGGTATTTAAATAACACCAAGCAGCACAAGGATATTAGGGAGACATCCGCTGGTCATCCCTGCTACTGCAACATTTAAGACTGCCGGGAGTCATAGTTTAAACAGTAGTTTAATTTATGACTCAGGAGCTGTTCACTCTGCTGTGGTACTGGCCCTGTTAAAATACCTCACAATAAAATCTATGCATCATTCTTTCTAGTCTTCTACTAAAATAAAGGGAGATCTGACATGGCATGACTAAAGGTAGGAGTCGGTAAGACTATCTCACCTACCAGGAAGGAAGAGGAGGAGAAGGAAGGTGCAAAACAAGGCATATACAAGAATAATAAGAGGTAAAAGAGAGTATACAACGGGGGAACTCAGAAGAAAAGAAAGAATGAAGCACTTCAAAGGAATTCTAACAGGGCCATACATATACCGTAATGGAAACATGTAATTATACATTTACTATGATTTAGCTATTATTACAAACACTTACTTTTCTGACCAGAAATGAGGCTATAAACATTTTACTGATATCAAGAATGTATAAAGTAAAAAGAGGCTATGGATGTGAAAGAGAGTGTAAGTGTACAGTGAAGTCCAAAAAGTCTGAGACCATTTTAAGTCACTTGATTAATGAAGCTGGTTTGGATATTTGGACTTCACTGTACGTGTGTGTGTGTGTGACAGTGTGTGTCCTACAAAAAATATTGAGGTGCAATATGGTGTGAAGAGACGGTGAGTTGAAGGGAAGGAAGGATGGAGGGAAAGGAGGGAGGAAACAGTGACGGGTAAAGGAAGGAACGATGTGCAGGAAGGAAGAGGGCACTGATACACACTGGGATAAAGGAGGATATGTGTCTAAATATTAGTGAGCGGAAAATAGAAAGGGACAACTGGTTACATTTACGCAAGTCAAAATAAAAGCTCAAAATAAGCAAGTCAAATAAAAGCTAGGAATCGCTTTTAATTATGGATTAATTATTGTAGTATAATATCTCTCGCCGTGAACTACAGTGGTCCTGAGGAATCAGTCTGCATACAAAATAAAAACAAAGCAATCAATCTGTAAATAAATACACAGTGGTCCTTTCAGACCCACAGTGCAGAGGTGTATCATACTTCAAGCAACAGATTTAATCAGTTCAGTCATTTCTTCAGGTAACATGGGCTTTTATAGAGACTTATTTTTGATGTGATATAGATATTACATGCTGCAATAATGCAAATTTGAATAATGACTTGTAAAATGCAGGCATTCAAATTTAGAGTCATCGTTTATGGCAGGTTATGGGTTGATTTTCTTCTTTTTTTTTGGACATTGAGACCCATGTTACCCAGCTTGCATTTTAGGTGAGCAAGCAGCACCACAAACCAACGAGAAAGAAGACAGAGAAAGATAAACATCCATAACAGAAGACTTAAGTAAACTGAAAAAGCTCAGACAGAGAGGAAGGGGGATAGAAAGGAGAGGAAGAGGCATTCCGAAGATAGGGAAAGAGAAACAGATGCAGTCCATAATCCATAATTGCATCTTCTGCAAGACACTGCTCAGAGCAAACCACCACCAATCTATTCACACTACTTCTACTCAAACCAGAACCAAGAACATAAAAGAAACCATACAGGGTTTAAGAAGCACCCCCAGGTCACTGGGTAGATGTAAGCCCCCAAAATTAAGGTCTCATTCTGTTTCAATGACCACAAAGAAATGCAGCTAAATTAAGTCAACAGGCACCTGACAGGACAGCGAGATAGAAGATATTTTGGCCATTTCACGTTTTTTGTAAAGGTAAAATGATAACATTTTAAAAGCTGGCCTGCTGCTGCACTTCACTGTGCACTGATGAATGCAGTGAAATGCACTGAGAGCTAGTTGTTGGCAAACTGCTATTATTCATTTCCAATTGCACGGCTCAGTACATTAAAAAACATTCACTTGCACTTTAGTGCCCGATGTATCGTGTGCCAGAATGTTTAAGTGACAGGATCCCTGTTTAAATGCAGTAAGGGTTCACACGACTGAATATGGAGGGTTTCTTAAAAAAAGAAAAGGAAAGGTAGCCTGTACAACTCATCTTCCAAATCATTACAATCCACCGAAGAGAAGAAAGAAGACGAAAAAAAACAAACAAAAAAACACTCGGGACATGCCTTTCGATTAGAAGTGAAAAAGAAAAATCGTGAATCATTCAGAACTGCAAATCAATCAACCAAACCAAAAGTGTGTAACATCAGTGACTTGTATAGATGACACAGATGTTTATATCTGGCCCAACAAACCTCAGTATAAATGTGGTTTTTAGTTTACAGCACTTTGTGGCGGGAATTTTACAACTCAAACTGAACTGTTTCATCCGGACATGAAGCATAATATACAGAATTTACTTAACTTAAAGATAAGATAAATTGTCACCAAGGCAAAAATAGGATTTATGATAGATTTGTGATTCGCCTGACATTAAAATTCCTGCAGTAACTAGAAAATGAAACACTAAATAAAACATATAACAGCCAAGTTTATTTCAGTGTCAGCCTCGTATTGGGATCAATTAATTCCCCCTCTAACAGTATGAAAACAAGGAAATACCCCTTTGGGATACACTACCCTTATTTGTATGTCTGACCAGTGCCTTGTGAGGTGAAACGCGTTAAATTCTACCACAGTGGAAAACACTGGTGGATCCTTTACTTGCTTCATCTTCCTGTAACCAAACCAGCGAGTGGATTCCAGCTAAATCCACACTTCATTTTAACGTCCGTGGTTTCAAATAGACGCTGGCCTATTGTGACCTGATTAAGAAATAAATGTTTTGACATTCTGGATGACATTTGGAGAGAGAAAACTTTTGTGACATTCTCATCTCCTACGTTTAAAAATGAGGCTGAAACCAGCAGCTGAGCTAATAAGATATTTTCTCATCTATCTCTGTTTATATAAGGTGATTTACAGTATATCAAAGTTAACTTCATGGGAAACAGCATCAACCCACTCAGTCTCTGCTACAGTCGGTTATCTAAGATGCTTGTTAATATACAATGCAGCATTTTGTGGAAGGAAGTTGGGTAAGAAAGATGGAGTTAAAGATCGCACCCAATAAAAGTATAAAGAACGTTTTTTTATGTAGTGCGATCACTTTGACTATTCTTCAGCCAAAAAGCACTTTAAATATCACTGGAATAAATCGCCAATTATACCTGAAGTGTAAATACGAAAGACACTCAACATTTGACTCTTATTTGGGATTTTCATTCTCATTCAGCCCCACTGTCGACCATAGAGCCTCCACATCGATAATAAATTAACTCATACATACATTTACATAAATTTCTTGGGTCCCGCATCAATCCATTTATATGGATTCAATCATTCCCCTATGTATGCACCATGCTACGATCGGACGAGAGAGGAAAAAATGCAACTGCAAATTGCATTTTTCCTCATTTGAATTTCAAGTATTCCATGTGATTTATATATTGAGAGCTTAGTGACCCTGGGGTCAAATACTATACTGTGTAAAAATCTTCATCCCTGTAAAATCTAACATTATTTTTTATAGAGGAACAATGCCATTATACTTAGTTTCCAAGCCTGGATATAGCACATTTTCATCTGTCATGCTATACAGTGTCCATCATGCTGGGGGAATGGACACTATCCCATGTGGCAGTGATAAAAGATTTAAAAAAAAAAGAAAGACAACAACAACTGAACAAATGTGGAAACAAACCAAGTGCTGAGACAATGCAAGAGGTTTTGTATACAAATGCAATAGTTTTTGATGCTGTTGATGCTCAGCAGACCGAGGCATGAATACCTATCCGGAGCATTTTCAAATATTAGAAAGTTAAACATGAGTAAACAAAGGGAAGAAAGTTTGGTTTGAAGCCGGGAGAACATTGAGTACAAGATGGAAAACAAGTTGTTTTGCTGCACTGCTCTGAATTATATTTAATGAAATATGAGGACATGATGATAAACGATCACGTCAAAAAGTGTTCAGATGTTGAGGAAATAAACTCCAGAGCGTGGTTTTTCATATGTTGCAAAGTACACACAAAACTGTATACGCACACTCTACATCTGGCTGTTTTCAGACTTAGTCATCCATCTCTTAAGTTCAAATGTTGTGCAGCTGACGTTTCCTAATCATTTGAAGGCACGCAAGATGGGTATCGGTGCTCGGTCTGTTTGTGTGTGTGGGAATGGCAGAGCAGGCAGGCAGGAAGGGAGTTGGACTACTTACGTTAACCTCAGTGATCGCTATGTCAACAATGCTACCCACAACTATCAAGGCATCAAATGTGTTCCATGCATCAACAAAATAATGCTGCGTAGGGGGTGGACAGAACAGAAAAACAACAGAAAAAAAGAAAAGAAAATAAGACATTTAAAAATGGAAAGAATGAAAATTAAAGGAGAGAGAGGAAAAGTAAGATAAAAAACATTATATCATGAGCATTGGAGTTTTTTGTTTTTTTTTAGTAGGAGGAGAAATAATCAAATTAAACAGCAAAAGAGGAAAAGGAAAAGAAAAGAAGTTGCAGTCTGGAAGAGATGGACAGCTGAGGAAGAGCAGCAGCAGCGGTTGGTCATGCTTGTCCATGAGAGGAAAATGTCAACAACAATGACAACAGTAAAGAACAAATTGCAACAAAATCCCAACAACAACAACAACAACAACAGCAATAACAACAACAAAAACTTTGTTACTGCAGTTAAAAAGAGGAAAAGAAATCAAATCAAAGTAGTGTAGGGCTATTTGTGATTGGTTAGTTCGGTTAGTTAGGGAATCAAACCTGAGCACAAAAAAAAGAAGAACCCAACATTTGAGAGACTGTAAGGAGCAAGGAAGGATGATGCAAAACAGAAACCCTTTATGTTCACAGCTAAACCCTGCCTCATCTGCCCTGGCAAACTCGTACTGGAATCTCAATGTCCCCTGAGTGACAGCAGCCATCTTGGATTTAAGGATGGAGAAAGAGAAGGAGAAGGGAGGAAGGACGGAGAGAGAAGATGGACAAAAGAGTAAAGAGAGGGAGGAGTAGAAGAGGAAAAAAAAAAAAACAGTACAACACAGAATAGCCACAAAGGAAAGAAGAGCTGAAGGGAAACTAAAGATAGAGAAGTAAGAAGGCTCAAGACAGAGAAAGGGAGAGGAGAGACAAGGAGAGTGAAAGTGGGCATCGTACTTACGTTAATCTCACTGAGAATGACGTCTATTATGCTGCCAATTACGATGAGGAAATCAAACACATTCCAGGGATCACTAAAGTATCCCTACACAGGATGAGGTGAGCAGGAGGAGAAGAAGGAGGAGGAGGAGGGTAGGAGAGGTAGGTTAGAAGGAAAACAACATCTGCTGCCACGTCGCAGCCTTATTAAGGTGTTATGAGGTTTCAGAGTATACGGTGGACGCAGAAATGCTTTATTTATAAATACATTTATAATTCTAATGAACACAGTTCACTTGATTCATCAAGTGTGGCTGAATTCCCTGCTCTCTTAAGGCTAGTGTTTTTAGTCTCCTAACTGGTGATTCTGTGATGCTGTGGTTGTGAATAATGAAAGGCCACTTTGTTAACTTAACTTATTGTAAACAAATAATCAGCAGCAGTGGCACAGAGTATGTACTTGAGTAAGTAAAGTAAGTATGGATACCACTGTACACCAAATAACCAAAGTTATATCTAATGCATGAAAGATTGTGTTATTTACAGGTGCAGAGAGACCACTGCTTTAGTGCAGCTCAGTGGACTTCATCATATTTTACATGTTTGTTACAAGATGAGAGAAAATACCATATGTCTCAAAAGTGAAAACAAAGCATAACTGTCCACAGTAATAAAATGTGAGTGTTGAACTTTAATTGTGCTCTGCAAATCCTCTATCCTCTATCATCAGAAGAAACTCCTGCCTCAAGTCGTCTGCGCCCACTGGCATGGCGTTGTTTTTATGTAATCGTTTCACGCAGGCAACAGAGCATTAATTCATTATTCAGTTATACATTAGTAAAACAAATGCTGATGTACAGTTTGAGTAAATCGGACAAACTCAACATATGTAAACAACGTGGTAATAAGGGGAGGAAATAAACTGTAGGAAACTGTTGCTGCTCCGTTTGCAGAAACTGAGATTGTGAGGGGAAAAAAGTACAAAACATTAACACAAATCACCAAAATGTTAATGAAGCTAATTCCAGGGGTGTTCACATCTGTAATACAGTACCTATAAAGCAAAACTGTTAACAAGCTGGTCCTCAGTGTGCGGTGGCTGTTGAACACATTTAAAAAAACACACTCAAAAGCACAATCTGAAACAATCTTAGACTTGTTCACATATCCAGTGTTTTGGAAATGAGAAGCTAATTATTAATTAGTCCGGTTCAATGTGACTTGGGAATATGTTGCAATGCTGTAATAAAGACTGAAGTGCATTCTGGCAGATTTAAGTACCAGTAATTGATGTAGACATTACACAACATTACATACCTAACAGATAATCAATACCCAAGCCATAAAAGTATTTTGGCTACTTATGCCTGAAATACGGCAAGGCATGTATCCTAATATAACGCAGGCTGGCAGTGGAGATAATTACTCTCCAAAGTTATAACAAGATATCCATCTTTCATTCATTAAAATTATATTTTTCATCAGACATAATTTAGTAAGAAGTAAGATATTAAGCTTAATGGAAAAACAAAGGTCAGTCAGCTTTAGATTCAAAACAGTAAAAATAGAACAGAATCAACAAATTACCCTTAGCAGTCAGTGATTGCAAATCATCGTTCTCATTTGAATAACATAATCTGTAATAATCCTCAATAACAACAAATTCCTGCTTCCTAAATTCACATTTTGATTTAGAACCTATGCTATGCAGAAGTAGAGACAACAATTCAATTGTAAAAATAAACTATATTATACATTTTTTGATTTTCACTTACTAAAAGAGGGAAGCATTCACATTCACACCTGTTACTGTTTAAAAAGATGGAACAATAAACCCAGAGTACAGAGCAAGAACAGTAGAGAAACATGGCAGCAGTGAGATTAAAAAACACATCATGTCATCAACTCCATCCATGGTAAGGGATTTGGACAATTATACTGTACAGGACAACTTCAGTAAATATGTCATCTACAAAAATACCATTCAATAGCAGAAATCTTCTTCTCACTGGTTGCAACTGGAAGAGTATTCATCAAATATTTTTGACATTACTGAATTACAAAACACACACACTCTGTGTTACAGTAGAGAACCTACCCTCGGCTTGAAGGCAATCAGTTTCAGGATCATCTCCACAGTGAAGAGTCCAGTGAAGAGCATGTTGAGGATGTTCATGGCATCATTGAAATTTTTGGTCTGCCCATGATGCTGCAAAGACCCACAAAAAAACTCAATAATGTCACAGATGTGTGTCTGTGCTTGGCTCAGTGAGTGTGTGTGTGTGTGTGAGACTCACCTGCATGGCCAGACAGATGGTGTTTAGGAGGATGAGTGTGAACATCAGGTACTCAAAGTAGGTGGAGTTGACCACATACCACACCTTGTACTGGTAGGGGTTCTTTGGGATGTAGCGGCGCAATGGACGAGCCTTCAGGGCGTATTCCACACACTGACGCTGTGTGACACACACACACAGGTACACACACACGCGCACATATTTACATTGTTGTTTTGGTTTCCCAACTCCACATCGCTCCATCGCTGTTCTCAGACCAACATGGAGGACAAGCAGTGAACTTGTCTTTTGGCATTCTATGTTTCCGACCCTTCTATGAGACGTGGATCACAAAGAAAGCAGCTGCAGGCACATGGACACATTTCTTCTTTTCTCTCATCCTGTGTGTCAACCCCTGCAACTCCCTCCTGGCTAGATTCCTAAAGTAGTTTTCAACCTAGAACTCATGTTCAAGTCCCGGAGAAAAGTGAAGAAAAAAAAAAATCTCTTCTGACTTTGTCACCCTTCAGAAAATTGTGATATCAACAACCCTGAGTTCTGTCCTCTCCTTCAAATGGACTGACACACACATACTGGCCAACTCCAACATCCACAAATGCTGCCGTTAGTCAGTGTTTGTACACAATATTAATGTATTAAACTTCCTGTTTAACAAACTCCATAATTTATTTGTCCACATGTTTTCAGCTACTATTTTCGAACATATTATACACATAAAGGACTTTCTTTATGTAACATGAAAACCTGTGTTTTGAGATTATTTAGCTGCAAAACAAATGCAAAAAACCCCAAAAAACTAGGATTAAACCGCACAGATTCAATCATAACTTAACACATGAAACATTACCTGGTTCTTGTCCAGCTCGCAGTTCTTATATTCTTGCTCTCCTTGCTCCTGGAACGTGACGATGACGAAACCAACGAAGATGTTCATCATGAAGAAGGCAATGATGATAATGTAGATGATGAAGAAGATGGAGATAACCACACGGTAGTTGTAGATGGGCCCAACATCCTCAGCGTGAGAATCTATGGCCCGGTACAGTAACCTGGGAGTGAGAGACAGAGAGAGGAAGACAGAGGCAATTGATTGAGTGACAGAAAGAGGATTAAAGCGCAGGAGAAGAAAGGCTCTTAAATCTCAATTGCTTCAAGGTAAATGCTTTAATTAGTGGTAGTGTTAGGCCTGTACATATGTACAGTGTATATACTTTGTGTTTGCATATAGATACACACCCTGGCCAGCCTTCAAAAGTAGACACGGCAAACAGAGCCATCATGCCTTGCAGGACGTCATCAAAGTTGAAGTCACTGTTTTCCCAGATTCTCGAGGCTCTTTCAGGCTTCCCCACGTCTCCGTCCTTATACATGATGTAGGAGCCCCTATAGAGACAGTCAACAAACGCATATTCACCATTTTTGTTTCATCCAGTGGTTAAGCTACTGTATACAAGGAGGATTAAAAAGAGTGTGTGCAGGAGGAATCTCTTACTTGCACTCTGCCTCTGTCTGTTTAGAGCTGTCGGTGCAAGTGAAGAACTTGCCCTGATGGACAGACATTGAAATATAGTGCTCTTTATTGGTACTAAAACACAACATAATCATGATATTATACAAGGATTTTTCAGGCAGACGGTTGTGAGGAGGCGCCCTGGTTTAAGCCTACCTTAAAGAGTTGTACTCCAATACAAGCAAACATGAACTGGAGCAACGTGGTGACGATGACGATGTTGCCGATAGTTCTAATAGCCACAAACACACACTGCACTACATGCTGGAAAACACACCAGAAAAGATAGTGAGCATGTGTGTGTCTCTCCCCTGTTTGGTCTGAGAGGAAGTAAGTTTTATGCGTTATTATAGCTTTATGTTTATGTCAGTTACCAACCTTTAGTCCCTTGGCTCTGTTGATGGCCCGTAGAGGTCTGAGCACTCGCAGAACTCTCAGGATCTTCACCACGTTAATGGCACTCAACCTGCAAACACATTGGATTAAACCTCTGACCTGAACCAGTCTACAGTATACACACATTTTGGACAAAATTACATTGGAGACACATTTAACACAGTGAAACAACACAGAGTTTAAGAGTTTTTAAGATTATGTGAGATTTTTAACACAGGCTGAGCAGATCAAAGCACCTCAATGTATGTTTTTAAGAAATTAAAAATGATGATGAAGAAAAAACTGACTACTATACTATTCATCTCATACCTTTTTTAAATTAAATAATGTTTTTTTATGATAGCATGTTCTGTTGTAATGAGTAGAAATGATCTATGTAAATAAGGTTTTGTACAACCACTGGTAGAAAGGGGCATTAATAATAAAATCAGCTTGTCATCATGGATCACCTTCAGGAGGAGGAACAGACAGCGTGGTTTCTCTATCAACTGTTCGCAGTAGACTTTTCACGAACACAGTATAAATGTAATATATAGTACGACACATACACCCATCAGCCACATGCAGCAGGGTTATTGTGGCTGATCGGTGCATAATAACACACACGACACACGGACAAACACACACACACACACACACACACACACACACACACAGTCACACAAAGACACAGAAACAAGAAGTTCACAAGCAAACTCAGCATTATTAAGCCATCAGAGTAAGACCTTTTCAAGAAAGTGCTTCAAAAGAAAAGTTTAGTACATACTAAAAAGAATCAAATGAATACTGTGACATTTTGGATTTTACAATAAATACTTGGGGAAAAAGCTTGAACATTAGTTCTTTGGCAATCTGAACTCGCATTTTTTTTTTGTTTTTAACTGATGTTTATGGAGGATGAACATATATAAAAATGAAGCCTGCCAGTACAATGTTTTTGATTTAAAGCATAACAAAACCCCTTAACCATATTTTGAGATGAAAACCATTGTTTATGGGATTCTACTAATGTTGTTTATTGATCCATGTCCAAATTGTGAGTTTGTACATGTAAGTATTTGAACTATGCATAGTGTGTTACAAATATGTGTATTTTACTGCCTCTCTAGCCAAACACTGGCTAATACATTCAATACAATTATAGTTGGACTAACTAGTGTTTACATGACATTAAGAAATCCAAATTATTATCTTTGTCTAAAATTGGGAATTTTACAAAACACACTGATATCAGTGTATTTACATGTATATGATGACCACGCCCCCTACAGTGCTCCCTCACCCCTCCTTCTCAACCCTACTCCCTCACAGGTCCTTCCACTTCATACCATTTAAAAAGAAATTACGCTTTATTAATTAAATACCGATGAGTCGGTCATTCAGTTAGCGGGAGAACAAATTCAACAACCTTTGCCCAAAGCATGACATGAACAGGGGGGGGAAAAATATTCAAAATGTCAATGTATTCATTTAAGGGAGTGACTTTTTAGATGGCAAAGGGAGTGACTAAAAGGGAGTGACATTACGCCGTGTTGACTTTTAAACAGAAAAAAAAAAGGTCAGTTGTACAGCTTTTTACACAGGGAGGTAAAGTTTAAAGACAGTTAAAGGTAGTTCAAGTGGAGCAGGATTTCATCTGTGACACAGTCAAACCAGCTGTGATGATATGTTGGTATGTTGTGAACATGTATTTACTGAGCGACACTTTCTGTCGTTCTCATGCATGCACCACAAATACTCCACGTCAAAACTAGATATTATGTCTTGTCAGATATTGTTTTCGACTAGTTGCCATATGTTTGCTGATGTTATGCCTTCTTAACCAAAGTCCAGACACAACTCAAGGCAATAGATGGATGGGTTGATGGATAGACATTGGATTAGTGAGCAGTAATAATAGTAACACTGCATCACAGGGCAGGTCTGCAAAGGAGCAACCAAATGCATCATCATCACACTTAATTTGACTGTGAATCATTAAAAAAAAAATCCCACTCATTTACTACTGTTAACAGGCAAAAGCCACTGAATTGAAGCATTCAGCTGTTATTTCTACAGCCCAGGAGAGTTCAGTAAATCCCAAATTATGACTGTCAAATCTGACCTGCCCCCAAAGAAGTAATTTATTACCATTCATTAGATAAGAAAAGTGACAACAGTATTTGATGATCTAGGCTAATTTACCCAAAGAAGCACAATTTATGGTTCAATGTTCCTGTCTGTACAGAGATATTTTGGCATAAATCTATTACAAGAACGTTCATAACGTATCTATTATCATACAGTATAAATCTACTAAAGCGAAATGGGCAATGACGTTCAAATTAAGGTCTTGCTTTCATTTTTTCCCTCTCCTTTTTTGTTGTTGTTGCATTTAGAAGGTTAAACTCTCCAGGACCACAGAAATAATAATAACAAATTAAAAGTGTGACAGTTTTACACATGTAAGGTGAAGGTCTGTTAAGCAGGGTTATTAATATGGACTAATGTGGACTTACTTCGAGAAGTCTAGTCTATTAGGCATTAGAGACAGAGAGTGTAGTATAGCATATTAAACATGAGAAATATCAAAGCATTGCAAGGAGTTATTTGCTACAGGAAGCAGAGAACATTTTAATAAACATCACAAAGGATTGAAAGAATGGATTGGGAGTAATGAAGTGTGAAGTTGTTAGAGAACAGTGAGAAGTGTGAAGAATGGGGGAATTCAAAAAAAAAGAAAACATTTCCCCCCACTTAACCACTTAACAGTTTGATTGATGTGTTTTTGTACCATCTCATGCAGTAGTCACTACTTGGCCGACTGGGGTTTTAAAGTGTAATAACACAAATGTACATTTCATCATACGGTTAAATTACACTAATTTCATTTAGGACTGTGGCCAAGTAATGCAAGTACAGAACACTTTGATTTACATACGGCATGCAGGTGACAAGCACTACAAGGCACTCACTGTATTACAGAGGAGATGAGGGACACGCTGACCACCACCAGGTCCAGAATGTTGAAATAGTTTCTACAGAATGAACCTTTGTGGAGGAAGGCTCCATAGGCTGTCATCTGCAGAGACCAAGGTTACACATCTTAGAATATATTATATGATGGATCACTTACAGGATTACAGTTCTTGTTTTAGCTGCCTTCACGTTCAAGGTGAGTAGGGCGCTATGTCCGAGTATAAGCTGCCTCTGAGGATATTTCCCCACAATGCAGACGATATTTAAAAGCTGAGACCACATGAGACGCCGGTCAATGCAAAGTGTAGCACACAAAGAGGTCAGGCAGGCCATTAATCTCCCTAATAAATGGCAAGCATTACCTTAAGAATGATCTCTATAGTGAAGAGTCCAGTGAAGACGTGATCTGCATAGCCCAAGATCTGAAAACAAAGTGCATGATTCTGCGAGACTATTCAGTACAACACAATAGCATATGAACCTATGGTCAGTTGTGGCTTGGTCCTGTATGATTGCTGAAACAATGACGCTGAATTTAGGGGGCAAAAGGATGATGTATTCGATATTGGATTAAAAATAGACTGCGAAAACAGAACAGAACCTTAAATATCTTGATCAATTATGTCATTAGGGTTTAATATGAAGGTTAATTGTGTAGACTGATAATATATATAATGTGGCCTGTGAGAAAGCTGTGGAAAATACAATAAAACAGTCGTTATTAGCTCCTGAGGGATTTGCATTGCTCACGAGAGAGGGAATAATGCACGGACACAAAACACATCACTCCCAGGGCATAAGAATGCACTTCATAATACAGCCTTACGCACTGAGCAACATCAATAATATAAACGATATAGTGATATTTCATTTTTAAAACTACAGTCCAGACACAAGTTTCATGAATGCACACAGTTGAGATTGGCTTAAGGCTCCGTTGCTGCATGCAAACTAATAGATTACATTTCTTTACATTACGTTTATATTGTACACATTAATAAACATTCTTGCATCTATAATGGTTACCAACAATAATTTGTTTCCTCCTCATACTTTGCTGTCACATTAATGTAGTAGAGAAGTTACTCATGTTATAGGTGTTTCCTTCTGTCTGCCTCTTAATGTATAACCAGCCTCAAGCTGTATGCGTGTATACTATATTTAATGTGTGTTTCTGTGCTCTTTGTTACCTGGTTTCTAGAAGAGTCATTCTGGACAGGGTCCTCTGCTGCCAGACTGATGCTGCTGAGCAGGATGAATAAGAGGATGAGGTTGGTGAAGATGTTGTGGTTGACGATTTTATGGCACAGAACCCGGAATCTAGAAAACAAAAAAAGAGCGAGAGAGAGAAAGAGACAGGATATGTTAACAATTTAATAATGATAAAAGACAAGGATAAACAGACAAGCAAAAAGTGAAAAGCAGGATAATGTTTCCTTACTTGTTGGTGTGGCTGAAGACGAAGAAAGCACGGGCCTCTGGCATGGGAACAGCTTTCTCCTTAAGTTGAATATCAGAGAGTGGCCGCGGTCTCGGGCCCACCGGCATCTCTGGCTCTTCCTCATCATCATCTCCTGATAGACAAGATGAACAGGACAGAACAGAGAGCAAATAAAGGAAATGGGACAGTAAAAAGTGATGATAAATGAAGTTTTCAGTTTCTATTTTCCCATTCACACATTTATCATTCTTTCACAGTACACACACACACACACACACACGTGCAGTGTTACCTATGTAATCATTTGCAGGATATGGATTCTTCTCCTCACTCTCATCTCCACAGTAGTCATCCATGTTGATCTGAAGAGGGAGAAGATTGTATGTTTTCATCATTTACACATTTCCCAAAAATAACAAAATACACTCACACTATTTGCTAAAATTCATTCACTGTTATTTCCGGGGCATGAGATGCAACTACATAGGTGGGTGCACAATGTTATTATGGAGAGGTGTAGAGAGGCATTACCATTACTTCCAGGTGTATCTGCCATTATAATAACAATCTGTCAAGGTGTAGCACACCTGGCATTTTAAAGGGAATGGGAGATGGTTCATGGCAAGATGATGAATTAAGAGACTAGCACAACCCTGCGGATTATTCTCTTGGCAGGATGATCCTTTTTATGTGTGTTAAAATATTCAAAGTTGATTTGGCTATACCCTCTGTGCTTAGATTGTTCAAAATGTCTTAAAATGGTGTCGCCGTGCATGTACTTTAGTAGCGGTGTTGGTCTCTCCGTCCGAAGTGATGGACTTCAGCTCTATTTTCTCTTTCTTCTCTTTTTTCTGCTCCTCCAGAGGCGGCTTCTCGTTGTTCTGACGCTTCTCTGGACTCGCGAGTCTAGAGAAAGAGAGAAAAAAGACTTTCATTTCAAATGTATTTCCTTTGTTAAATCAACACAACTAAGAAAAAGCTCTCTATAAAATGTCATGTTGTTAGTGGGGGGCTGTATCAAGCAGGGAGTGTTTAGACAGGCGAAACCAAATGGGAAAGATTGATAGTCTCACATCACCATTGAGACGGTAAAATTAAAATGTTTTTTCCTGCCTATCTCTACTAATCTCAGTTTCTCTTTCTGCTTTACCTGGCCAGTTTTTTCCTCTCCTTCTCCTCTTCCTCTTCTTTCTGGGCAGATGTCAGGCTCTCAGCGTCTGCCAGATTGTCCACAGCAATGGCCAAGAAGACATTCAGAAGGATATCTGTTCAAAGCGTTGAAGTTAAGGATGTTGCTGACCCATCTGATGACCAGTTTGGCTGGCTGTGAACAATCCTGGTAGGTTATGTGGATAGTTATCAACCTCTATTGTCCATTGACTGGATCATATTTAATTAAAATCACACTTATCATGTTGTTATTCTGTTATTTCAAGTCTTATCATCCCATCACTATGTTTTAGATGAAAGCTTCTGTGTCACGTTCTCATCAAGACCTCTGTTGATGCAGGGGCAGGATACAGTTTCCACAGATGAAGAGGATGATGAAGTAGATGCAGACCAGCATGCCGGGGAAGGACGGCCCACCATATGCCATGATGCCATCATACATGACAGAGTTCCAGTCCTCTCCTGTTAGGATCTGTGGAGACATAAATACAAGTGACTGCACCAAGAAAAACCTGTGTGTGCTTATTTATTCATTTAGATTAGTTTTAACACACACATTTGAATTCCAACAAAGACATGGGAGTAAACAGTAAAAGAACATATACACTGTGCCATCATTACCTGGAACACTGTGAGCAGAGACTGAGGAAAGTTGTCAAAGGTGCTGCGTCTGGTCTCGTCAAAATTGAATTTCCCCCCAAAGAGCTGCATGCCCAGGAGAGAGAAGATGATGATGAAGAGGAACAGCAGGAGCAACAGGGAAGCGATGGAGCGGACAGAGTTTAGCAGGGAGGCCACCAGGTTGGACAGTGAGTTCCAGTATCTGTGGGAAAGATAATTCAGTTAAAACTATGATCTGGATGTACAAAGTTAACAAACATTTATCCCTCGCAAATGCAAATTCTTCCAGTGTTGCAACAGGTAACATTCAGTAAATAACACTATCACCACTGGCTTCACTAACCTGGTTATTTTGAAGATCCTTAGCAAGCGCACACAACGCAACACTGAGATGCCGAGAGGAGACATGATCTTCGTCTCCACCAGAATGGTCTCAAGGATTCCTCCACATACTACGAAGCTGTCAAAGCGGTTAAAGAGCGAAACAAAGTAGGCCTGTGGGGAGCAAGGGAAGAGACAAGAAAGGCGTGAGTAGAGAAGCTGTCTCTACCCGAATAACAATTTTGTCACATGCTATTGACAAATTAGATGCCTACCTGTAGGCCGAGACTGTACATCTTTAGCAGCATCTCACCAGTGAAGAGAGCTAACAACACCTTATTTGCAATGTCTGTAGAAGAGGGAAGAGAGGAGTAATGAAGGGAAGTGTAGGTGGTAAAAAAAAGAAAATAACAGAGCTGCAAGACAGTAATATGTTTTTCTGTATACGTCTAAGCATGTGTGTACACACCTTGTACATCAGTTAACCACTGAGGCTGCTGGCGACATTCAGAGGCAATGGTGAGAGTGTTGAGGAACACCAGGAATATGACCAGCCAATAGAAAACTTGCGATTTGACTCCCGCACGGCACTTTCTTCTGCATAGCCTGTTCCACCTTCGAGAATAGCGACTGAGAGGGAAAGAAGTGAGATTGAGAGTGAGAAAGAAAGACAGGGAAATGTAACAGTGAAGAGAGTTGGTGAGGGAAAAGAGAGATATGGGGGGTCAGAGAAAGGACAAAAGAAAAGAGGGGGATGGAGATATAAGGCAGATGAGGGAGAAGCGAAATATGGAGGAGGAGGAGGAGGAGGAGCGAGAACCCAAGAGAGGAAATAAGAGTGATAGTGAAAAACAAACAGCAGAGGAGAAAGAAAGGAAAAACAGGCTCAATTAGTTTTGTCTCCACAGTAGTGATGACATCACCCCTCGGTATGTGGCTGTCTGTTGTTTGAGAGCCGAGCTGTGGAACAGAGTTAGTCATCCTCAAAGACGTTTCACACCAAGGAGAAGCCAGTATGTGGAGCTTTGTTGCAGAATGAGATATGCACCATTTCAGAGAAGGGGAAAAAAAACAATTGAAGGGGCAAATTTGAAGTGAAATGTGTTACATTGTGATTCAAACTTCAATGAAAAAAGTGCTGCTTCAATAGTGGAGGGGTTTCATTTTGGCTAAATTAACATTCTTCAGAACATATTGAACAATTTGTTTTGTTTTCCTCCCTTGCCCTGTACTGATAAAATTAAAACTTCTCTCCCAAACCCCCAATCCCAACTACAGTATCGGTAACTGTGTGTCTAGTGATTGATACCATTTTTTAACCTATGCTCCTGTACCAGTGAGTTGTAAAATGTATCTAACTTTATCAAGTTTCTTTATGTCTGTTTTATTTCTACACGCTGAGGGAGAAAGCCAGTAAGCCAATATGTCTGTTATTGGGACTGTTAAATATTTATCCATACATAAAAATGCAGGTGTTATTGACCCCAGCCACTACAGTGTGAGAACGGCAACATGTAATTATGTGAATTTGTCCCAAATTACCTTAAAAGTTAATGAGGAGGTAATAATTTGGTAATAGTAGCCTGCTTTGAAGCAAAGTGGATAAAAAACGGGAGAGAACATCCAGTGTCTTTCTAACACTGCACTCTAAATCACTGTACCACAGCCATTTAACGTATTTATCACCTAATTAAATTAGCTAAATAAAGCCAAACCCAGAACATTCCTTGTCCACCATCGAGGCGGATGCCCGTCTAGAGGTTGCGAAAATTCATGTTTCACCAGCTTTTTTTTTTGTCAGAATGTGTGAGAGCTGCTCTGTCGGCTAAGGCACACAGCAGCTTGCGCCATGATGCACACACTGAATGTTACACAAGACACAATGCACGACACGAAACCAGCAGACATGCATTCTGACGGTAAAATGCAATGCGTCACTTGGAACGACCTGCCTTTTCAGAGTAACCTGTGTTTCCTGCTGTTTCCACAGCTAAACTTAGCTAGCGGGATCTTATTTCATCTTTCTCACGTTGACACAATAGTGGCACTAATCATCTGACGAAATGTTAAGTAAGAAGAAGCAACACATCAATACGTCAAGGCTCTCGGTTGTCACGACTGTCTGTCTGTGTCTCCTACACACACCTGCACACAGACACACGCACACATCTAGTGACCGCACAAATGCCACATCTGTCGAGACGATAGCGGGGGGTGAGTTGAAAGACGATGGTAAACAACATCTACTAACCTGAACTTGGATTTGGAGATCCTATTTCTGGAACACAGAAAACAAAATGGATTATACACACACACACAACACACATATAGACAGGTACACAACATGAAAGGGGTAATTTGAGGGGGATAAAGGGGAAGTGCTTCCCTCGTTATCGCAAATGCCTTAACAAATATGTTCCTTGATCAGCTTAGCTGTGTGCCTCCGGTATTTCCTGCACTTCTCAGATATAATCAGCATGTGTCACACAGTAAACATTTGTTACTTTAGACTCTGAGATGTGGTCGGCCGTCACTGTGAGACTGTAAGATGATCAAAGAACACTCTGTCTATATCAACGCACCCAACTGTGACAGATTTTTTGGCGCAATGTAACCAAACGTATGTCATTAGGAACATGCACTGTTCTTTTGAACAAACCACCCCTTGTAAACATACACACAGTGGCATCCAGTCAAAAGACTCCCATCAACCCTGGTGTGAAAAAGACAGAATTGATTCACCTAATTTAACGTCTGTTGATTGTTCGCCACTGTAACAGCAAGAAAAAGTGAAACATAAAGAACTCAGGACAAGAAATAATGGAAGACATTTTATTTGAGAGAAGAGAAGAGAAGAGAAGAGAAGAGAAGAGAAGAGAAGAGAAGAGGACATTTAGATTTGTTGTGTTCATCTCACATTATTTGACGTTCATCTAAATCCCTGACTACAGATATTAGATTCTACTACCAGCCTGTGACTCTCACACTTTAACCAAACCATACATTAACATGTACTATGCAGGGCTGTAAGTAACTGTGTAACTGACTGAAGCAATGCAATGAGTAATTGACTGACTGAGCTAAAGAATAGAATGACTGACTGGCTGGATATGGAGGCTGACAGTACACATGTCTCTTTCTCTCCACGTGTCCATCTCGATTATGAGGCCGACGCATGCCGAAGTAGCTCTGACCCTGAGGTCTGTCTCCATAGTGATGTAAAAAAGAACTGACAAACACTGAAAGCCTCCAGTCTTATCTCCATAAGAGCTGGAACAATTGCTCCCAGCTTAACTTGTTGCCATCTCCCACAGGAAGGATGAGGGCCCGTATTTGTAGTTAGAGCGGGGTCGGTCTACGACTCATTAGGTCCGGGATAGTCGGGCGTGGAATTTTTACTTGCTTTGGTCTGACGGTGGACAAACAAACAACATAACAAAAGACATGGTAACAGATGGACGGTGAAGGTACGGATACACAACAGTGTGTCATCTACGCGTGCCTCCTGGCCTTCATGTTCCACTGCGTTTTTGATTCAGAATGATCTCACCTCTAAATTGCCTGTATTATCCTTCCACTTTCTCTGTTTAATTCACTTCTATTCTTGAGTGTTTAAAGTGATGAATAGATTTATATGTAGGTGTTTGCTTGTGTGTGCTGATGTGGGCCCACTGGGGTCACGGCTCCCACGTGGCCCTGTGTCTAAGAAAGAAAGAAATAAAGAAGGAAAGAAAGCAACATATGCACTCGTTTGAATAATGTAAAAAAGTGAGTGAGTGAGTGAGTGAGTGAGTGAGTGAGTGAATGAGCGAGTGAGTGAGCGGTTCTTGGAGGAGAAAAGCATTTCATTGGCAAACACATGACATAGAGAGCGCAGAAACAGAAGGAGAGAAGAGGTATCAGTTATTATTCAATGTAGGCTTTCTGCTTTTCTAGTCAAGAGGCACTTCTTTTGTCATCGCTTTCGTTTATACAGTATTTCCTGCGAGTTCCTCTTCTCAGATTCATTCATTCAAGCGCTCCCAATCAAAATCTACTCATTAATGGTATGATGATCATCCCCCAGTTATTGTTTTCAACTCTTCTCTAACGGCTAGTGAATTAAAGTCTCTGGACCGCCGTGAGCTTAATGCGACAGAGGTCTGATTAAGTCACATTAGTGGGCCACTCGTGTAAGTGTTCATACTGGAGAGCTAATACGGGATAAAGTTCAACTTTGGAAGTGACAAAAGGTGACTGAGAGAGTGGGAAAAAAGAGGGGCGTGTGTGAGTGAGAAAGACTACTTACGAGTAGAGTAAAGAGTACTTACGCGAGCCGAGTACAGCAGGTCTCACCCTCCACATCTCCCCCGGGGGCATTGTCTGTGTTGACGGATTCGTTCTCACTTGCTGGCATGCTCACTGAGAGGCAGAGGGCAGCAGAGGCAGGGATGACAGTTGTAGAAGAAAAGACAAAAAGAAGAAGAAAACAGAAGAAGCAGAATGAGCGATCACAAAAGAAAAATGAGCTACTTCCTTGATTACATCTTCCTTTCACTGTTATTTTTATTACATTGTTTGCACTCAGTGTTGACGTCAAGATGCTGTGGACAAGTGTTGCTCGATCCAAACTTACAAGGTTCATCCAGGAACATACACAAGAGCTGCTTTCCTAGTAGACATACTAATTTAAAGATGCTTTTGGCATGTCGGTAATCTCAAGTCAGCATCATCAAGCCCCTTCTCTCTCTCTCCTTCTCACACACACACAAACTTACTCCCAAATGTTGTCCCGCATGCTTAAACTAATTACACATTAAGCTGCCACACTTGCAATATTTACTGGTTAGGGAGCCTGGGAAGCAACCTCTGCACCAGCTCTTAGGATGGATTCCAACTTCTAAGCTGAAGGATATTTAAACGCTGCGTGAATTAAATCTTAACACAAGCCTTTTGTGATTTTGTAGTCCATGGAGATTTAAAGAAAAGAAAAATAAACAATACTGATTTCCGTCTTTGGTCTGTAAGATGGATTAGATTGATGCTGAGAGCTCTCATGTCAACACTAACATTTTACCATTTAGTCCTACTTGCTCCAAAGGTTTTTTTGTGGGTGGGTAAATGTGTAAAAAAAATAACAATAAAAATAAAATATAACTTTGTTTATAAAGCTACAAGGAGATGACAAATGTAAGTGTAATAATGTGTTACAACATAAGAATGAATATCGAGAATATGGAGAGACTGTTGTAGAGGAATGACAGGAGTTATATTAAGTGTCAGTTAGGGATTAAAGCAAAAGAGACAAAAATAAGTAGGAACAGGGGAATAGAGAGATGGCTGTACCAGGGGAGATACAGTACGTATAAAGGGGACAGGTAGGAAGAGGCTGTGAAAGTGGGGAGGCATGGGGGAGAGACTGATATGAAGTGATACGTTGCCTTTTATTGCTTCTGTCAGTCTTTGTCTGCCTGTGGGATTGAGCTGCTCTCTCCTCAATGTCACCTCAAACATTTGTTGTTACACCTGCGCGGTACCAGGATCAGTCTCAACATCTCCTGGGTTAAAATGAGATGTCCATTTTGAAAGCAGGAACATTCTCTTATAAATCAAGAAATTGTTTTTTTCCCCACATGTTTTGAATAGGCTTAAATGTCTCTTGAAAATAAGACCCTTAATACAATTAAATAAAAATGATACTTGACTGGTGGTGGATAAATTCAGTGTTGGACGGTCTCTCTCGACATTAAGATGTCTGCTGCGAACAACTGTGTTCATTTACATTGGCATGCACCAACTGCTGCTATGCCACTCACTCACTTAAAAGCACTTGCAGCCCTCTGGTCTCTCCTGAGGCTAAAGCCTTTCTAATATAAAACCATCCTGGTGCTGTCTCCTCAATGGAGCTCTGAACTAGTTTAATACCTATTGTTAGCGTAAACCCCAAAGACCAGCGACACTGGCGATGAAGAGAGCGAAGGCAAGGGAAAGTAACACAGAACGTGACGGGGAGAGGAAAGGAGGGTGGGAATAATAGGTAAAGGTCACACTTTTGTTCATTTTCACCAATACTGGCGTGTGTGTGTGTGTGAAACAACACTGTCTCTAAGCAACATCCATCGTGCTATACCGTATAAAAAGATAAGTAAAATGTTTAACTACAAGGAAAAAAAGGATGTGCATGTGTCTCATAATGCAGATCTGTTTTGGTTCTGTCTACACATAAAATCATTTAAGTTAGTTTAAGTTGTCTGATACCAAACACAACCTGACCAAACCTACTGTTGACCATAAATCTACTGTTGTGAATCCTTGTCTTTCTATTCAGGAGATTAGAAGACAACATTAATTCAAGTCTGAGTTGAAATTACCACCAAAAAGCTTGTCATCGTCAAGCTTTTCGCTTTTTTAGCATGACCACAATAGTACCAGCTTCTTCTTTAGTTAGCAGTAGGTGACTGGACTTGTGTGAGGTAAGTTTGAAGACATTTCACCTCTTCAAGAGTCTTCTTCATTTCTTTAGCCTCTTGGACATATAAACGACTTTAAGCAAGTCCAGTCGCTAACATCCAACTACAGAAGATGACAATGACCTGGATGACTGAGAACCTTCACAGACAATATTATCAATTGAACTGTTGAGGCCAGAATCACTATTTACCCTCTCAACAACATTTTAAATGCATGAAGAAAATCACAATAGTTCCAGATTAGAAGCTATTTTTTTGTCTTTTCGTTTTTGGATCATGGATCTTTCATGATAGTGATTGGCTACCTACAATGCAGGGAGGGGTTTAGGGAAAGGAAGCTGAAACAACAACAAAAGGACTGCGTCATCACAAGTAATACAAATAAATGTTGTCACTAGTGATTCCACTGTCCTCTTGTTGTTCATTCAGAGAAGTCAGGCAGATGCGAACATTTCCTTTCCTAAGAAGAAAGATCTATGAAGGAAAAAGTGGCTTCATCTCAAAACTCCACCCTGACGATAGTTGCTGAGCGCCATGAAATAAAGAAATGCAAGTTTAAAGCCGAAATATTAATTTGGAAGGTACATTCTATGTCTCCAATGTGATAAAATATTGATATTACACATAATGTGACCTTGATATTACAGTACTGGACAATAGTACATGTAAAAAAGGTGACGGGAGACAACAAAAAATTAGTATTGAGAGGCAGCCACTGTACAAGGGAAGAGGTTGCAGTTTGCTTAAATGTCTACAGTCGGATTTCCAGTAAATCATTAACGAGGGTTGGACCATGCAGACAGACGCACACGCCTTACGAAGGAAAGCTGCATTTTTCTTCATAGCTCCACGTAGAGACTGAAAACGACGACTCTTACCTGGGGACAGAGAGCAACGCTCAAGAACACACACACATAGACAACACAAATGCAGATTTGAACACCAACAACCGTATACTGGCTCATGCGTCACTGCGACAACCTGTTGATGTATGCTGAGAGTATGTGGCTACATTCACAAGTATTCTCTTTTATACTTTAACTCATAAATGAGTCCTTACTCCCTTTCCTCTGACAGCTGTATATATCAGAGAATTGCACCAGGACAAAAACACCGTGGATTTGATACTCTGTGGCCTTGTGGTGACAAGATACACATTCAGGTCTGTGGGTGGAAACAATTCATATGATACATGTACTGTACATAAATAAATAACAAGCACTCAGTTCACATCACATGTCATCACATTTAAGAGTGTCTAAGTCTTAGTCACGAGTGTTACCTCATGAATAACGAAGTCACACACACACACATGCGTACACAGAGACAGTTGCTAAAAACTGTGAACATCAATACAAGGATTGACATCCACTATTCTCTGTTACCCAAAAAAACACCACACTCAAACAAGACTATAAACATTTGTCTTCATACAACACACTAATCACATCATACATCAATATAATGTCCCCGTTTATCTTCTCTTCACTATGACTGTATGATAGAAAGATGCGATCAATCGTGAGCCTTGTCCAGAACACACATCCACACACACACACACACACAACTCTCACACACAGTATCTTCTCTTTAACTGTGTAAATGTCCTCCTTCTAATGTGTGTGTGTGAGTGTTGTAAAAAGTCCTGGGCAGCGGGGACAAACTGCCCTCATTCATCTTCCCAGAGGAGGATCTGTCCATCCAGAAGGGAGGGAGGGAGGGGGAGGAAGGAAGAGCGACGGAAAGAGTGAGTATCTTGATTTTCCACTTTTACAAACAAATGGATGATTGAACTTTCGAATGGATAGCTTAATATTAATAATTTTGTCAGATCATCTATAGCTAATGACTGTTAAGTTCAACCGCTTAGTAAAAATAATGGACTGAAGCGTGCAGCTGACAGATACTTATAGCTTTAAAACCTATAAAAGTTACACCAATGGCAAATTAAAATAACGATATGAATACTGTATATATAATTCTTTTTGACTGTATCTTCTCTACAACTATCTTGGGCTCGTACATAATATCAGTGTTATAGAATTAGCAAAGCTTGGGAATATTGTGATGTATGACATTTTCCAAATTGGCCACAAATAAGAGGCGACATACTGTACATATTTGATGGCTGATATGCCAGAATCTAAGGCACTAATGAGGTGTTTTTGTAAAACTGATTAGCCCAAAGGAGCACAATGGTAACAGGTGAAAATAAGT
This sequence comes from Solea senegalensis, assembly GCF_019176455.1. NCBI lineage: Eukaryota > Metazoa > Chordata > Actinopteri > Pleuronectiformes > Soleidae > Solea > Solea senegalensis. The sequence continues at coordinate 29,500,490 of NC_058023.1, read as the reverse complement.
CGATTTGTTACGGATAAGCCACAAGGGTGTTGTGCCTGATTTTCAACTAAATTGGGTCATTGCTTATTTGACCATGTTAATTTCTTTAAAAAATCACTGAAAGATTAAATCATCGTTTCTCCTTCTTTCCCTGGGAGTCATCAGTGTTTCACAGAGTGAGTGTGCACAGTGCTTCTGTAAGAGACGAGCAGTGTGTGTCTGTGTGGATAATGTGGAGAATGCGGGCTCTGCCCCTGCACATTTAGTCGTCATTAGTCATTCATTCACCATCACTGCGAGCATGTCAGAGCTCCAAGCCATTGTGGAGCAGTTCACAGGACAGACTGTACACACTGAACAGTACACGCTCAGAAATAGAACGGACACACAACCCTGCCTGTTGTCCTCACTGTCCCTCAACCAAGTTCTGTTTATTTCCATCGTACCTCTCCCTGCAGGTATTGTTGAGACACAAGGTGATTTAAGTCCGTACATTTCTGTCAGAACACAGCTACGCACATTCCTACGGGTTTATACCAACTAGTATGTGTATATGCATGAATTTGCATGTGCAAGTGTGTGTGTTAGGGTGTCTAGAGGCTGTTAGCTGCAGTCTGACACATTCCACTAATATCTAAATAGGTTTTATAGCTCAGGAGGATTCTCAGTCAGAGCTAGCAGATGATATTAACATCCTCTCAGGCTGTCACTCAGTCACTCTGTCAGTAAGTCAGTTATTATCCTCACAACAGAAAAAACTGTATTAAAGAATACACACAATCAATCCAACCTGCCCTATCACACATTTGCACCGTTAAAGGAATTCCTGACCACACAAGAATCGGTAAATCACACTACAAAACACATGCAAATTCATCCTCAAGGCAAAAGTGGAGTAAACAACATCTTGGCCTGTCTTACTGTTACAAACACAGGTTGCTGGAGAAAATGTGTGTCATCGAAAAACCCTGCATCAGCAAGACTAACACACACACACACACAGCCAGCCAGGACATAAACAGCTATATTGAGAAACTAGAAAAACCAAGAGTACATGGACAGAATAAATGAAATAGCTCACATGCTGCACCACACACATCAGCCTTTTCTTGCAGGTACTTATGGTACCTACAGTATGTACTTATGGTACCTACAGTACGTACAAACAAGTAGAGAGTCATGTCATTCAGTGGGGATGAGGGTAATCCAGGTTATTTCCCGTAGCTACAATTTACAGCTCCCACGGACTTCTCAAGCCTGAGCTGACCACAAAACTCAAGGCTGAGAGGAAGGACAATCGCCCTCCCCAACCACAAATCATTGGCCGTCACGAGAAGGACGAGGAGAAGCAGGAGGGGAGTGGTGCAGATAAGCACAAGAATGAAACATACAAGCAGGAGGAGTCCCTGTTTAATACTTCCCCTGATCCAAGGAGACTGAGGTGACTCTCCGAGACAACAAAGACGTCACGAATCAGCAAGGGGTTCTGGATGCTACAGAAATCAAAGAAGCACTCATCCAGTAAGAGCAGCTGAATGTCCCTCCCTCACCTACTGTATGGGAAAAAATCTATTTAACAACAGCCAAAAACAGACAGGTCAGGTATCTGTCTGTGGAAAAGAAACTACTTAATGATATTACAGATTAAACGGAGAGAGAAAAGTAAGAAACAGATGTCATTAGAGACAAATAGATGGATTTAAAATGAAGATTAAAAAAATGATACATTCCTGGATGTATTGGTCTGATTAGTAATTTGTATATGAACCATTTTCCATCTTTTATTGCATTGCTATTCTGACACTTAACAACAAAGGAAGACTTTTTTCCCCCCTTTCATTTCCCTCTCCTTGTTTCTGCCGTTTTGCTGCCTGCACATTTCGCCTGCAACAGCAGGGACATAACAGTGACGTCCACTCCAAATTGGATTCACACCACAATGTAATTTTCACTGACACACACGTGCGCACGCACACACACAGTAGACTCACGGTTTCTGGGTTTGTCATCATCCAAGCCCTCCTCCTCATTCTCTGGGTCAATGTCTTCAGCCTGAGTGATCCAGTCTAAATAGCCCTGTAATCACACATGTAAAAAGACAAAAATTAAGAAAATGCTGACTGTTTAGCAGGACTACCTTTGAATGTATTGACTTCCTTGTTACTAGTGACCATCACACACGCGTGCACACAGACAAACAAAAGCAGCCTACCTTGAGGTCTTCCTCCAGTTGCTGTTTTTCTCTGAGCTTCTGGAAGTCACCGCGTGCCTTGGCCTTCTCCCTCTCCTTGGAAAACTCTCTGGGAGTAGGGGAGCAGGAGAGAGCGATAGAGGGAAGGAAAGTGAGAGAAAGGAAAACAGAGGGAGGGAAAGAGAAAAAGAATCTGAAAATCTTTACAGTTTCACAAAAACATATCATGTGAGAGGAGCGCGATAAAAGAGAGGATTACACTTCAGGAAGGGAAGGACAGAAAACCTGTTAAAGAGGGAAACAATGTGAAGTGGAGAGAGAGAGAGAGGGAGAAAAACACTGCCAAGATGTTAGTTTGCAGACAGCGATCGAAAGATATCTGTTTAACAATAAACTGAACTGTTTCACAATAAAAAGTGCTCTCACACTTTCTTCGCCACATTGTGGATACGGCATATTTTAAGCAGAACAGGGACCAACACAGTTTGAGTTCAGTGTCTATAAGAGCAGTAATTAGAAATAGAATGGAATGTTTTATTTTTAAAAAAGCTCCAGAAGCCTGGCTGACAAAAAACTGTTTCCAGGTACACCCAGGCCTGCTGGGAGATGAAATCCCCTCAGTGATTTCTGGGTCTACCTCACGTCACCCCCCTCTTTCAACCCCAGAGGGAAGGACAAAGAGGGGTCCCGTCACCAGCTGTGCTACCTCAGCGTACACCTGTCATTCTGCATTACTAAGCTCCTCACCTTTTGTCTGCTATCTCGTTTGGTCACTACCCAGAGAAACACAGGTCTGACCACTCCCTTTTTCCTGTAACCTTTTCTCTCCCACCACTCAGTCTCCTTCAGGCCAGCCTCTCTTTATTTCCCCCCCATTTACATATTACACCACACTCACTCTCATCCAGACAAATACAGTCACAGTCAATGCTCCTGTCTTTATGTTATTGCTCCTCTTTCTGTTCAGTCATTAGTTATTATGCCACTCCGAGACTCGCGTACACACCGTGGAGGAAGCAGTTGGTAAAAGGTCAGGCTGTGTAATGTGTTGACAGCATCATTAGTCAGAAGTCAGACAAATAGTCAGACAGCCAAACCTCCCCAAGCTGTTTGGGCCAGATAGACCTCTATTATTTTCCCACAATGCTGCTGTAACATCACTGTGGGTATGAAGAGTAAGATTTGGGTCAGTCAGGGGTGAGACACCTCACTCCCCTCAACCAGGTTGTCGCTAAATCTCATCATAGTACAGGACGGAACCAGCAGAACAAATAAAAGACAACGCTAATATTAACCTTTTCACAGATGTGATGTGAATTTCCATATTATTTGTGTTTAAAAATGATATTGAACTGCAATCATTTTTTCATCACTAGTGAAGAAATGAAAGTTAACTCCAGGCTGTATCAACAGCTTTCTGCACACACACCTCCTTTCATTTGCTGGATTAAAACAGCTAATCTCACTTTTCACGGAAGTCACATTTCTGTATCTGAATTAAGGGGAGGCAATATGCAAAAGATCTCAGTTGCCAAGAAAATAATTATGTCCCGCTGAATTGCGCTGAAGCCAGGCGCTCAAGTACAATTTCACTACAGCCGACTACAAATCAAAATGCCTAGAAATGTACAAGTGGGTAATGTAACTCCGTTGGTAAAGCTCCAAATGCTCAAACCCAAACATGGTGTTCAAGCATCAACACATTGTATAAATCTCAGTGTTAGCTGTCACGTTGTTTTTTTTGGTGCCATATGTGTTTGTTCTCAAACTGTACCTGCATGATTTTTCTAAAAGCATGAAGCAGAAAGAGGAAGAAGGAAGAAACTCCTCGGAGCAAAGACAATTAGCAAAGCTTTCTAAGAACAGTCGTAAGGTAAGAGAGTGAAGTTAGTCTCAGTTCACTGTGGACCCTGCCCTTACCCGCTCAACACCCCCAGAACCAAGTTTAGCACAAAGAAGGATCCGATGATGATTAAGGTGACAAAATAGATCCAGGGCCACCTGTAATCTACGGCGTCATTTACCTAGGAGATGGACGAGTGGGGCCCGGGAGAGGAAACAGAGAGGGTGGATGTCAAGAATGAGAGGGCAGGGGGAGAAAGGAGCGAGGAAGGTGTGATTAGGGAAATTAGAGGAGGAGAGGAGAGGGGTGGAGGGGAAGGAGGGAGCAAGTGGAGGCGTTAGATCCTGAGTGACGTTTCCCAGTCGATGGATTTGCTTCAGTTGGATTCCTGTTAGAGCTGTGGTGCATTCACAGTATTTGTCACTTAACGTACACATGATCAACTGTATTTAACATAAATTTAAACAGACTCAAAGGGGTTTGAATTAGAAATGACAGTATAGTATACGTTGTCCGTGTAAGACAGTGCCCGTGACAGATGGCTATGAATGACCCTCGTGATTTAAATAAAAACAACTATTATTATTCATGTGGAGACGTCGAGCAGATGCATTTCTGTGAAAAGGGGAAGGTTAAAAATTTGAATTCACACTGCCCAATATGGGCTTAACCACTGTGGAGAGACAGCATTCAGTTAGACACTTGAACAGACTGTGCAGCAAGACTCCAGGGATTAGGCATCACTATCAAACAAAGTAACATGAAGGTGAAAAGATGTGAGGTGTTAAATTTACATTTAAACCAGTATTTATTTAGGTCTCATCAATGATTTCATTTAAAAAAATCTTACTGTTATTCAACTCGGGTGACAAAATTATTATACACCATGCTTCCATTCCATCATTACCATTTTGAATGCCACATTTCCTTCAGCCTCATCACAGTCCTCAAAAGAACCTGTTGTGTTTTCCCAGTTGTATACGTTTTTTCTTCTTTCTAGCTTTCCACCTCCACAACTGACCTGAGGGTGAATTATTTATACCCCAATGTGTCCCTACAGGCCGGGTGGTGCTTGTACTGAAACAGCGTGACTTGGCAGAGCAGGGTAAAAGAGCACCTTGCTCGTCTGCCAGAGTAGAATTTATTAAAACAATGTACACTCACATTAAACTCCAGATCTGTCTTTACAGTAAGCACACAGATACTGATCTTGAAAAGCTGTTTGAAGGTTAAAGCCAAAACAAGGGTTCCAAATAAATGTAAAAATGCATAAATACAAATGTTTGTTCTGTACACATGTACTGGATTGAGTAGCTTATTGTTTTGAGGCTGTTTTAGTAATTATGTGTGAGTGTACCTGCCCTTCACAGACAGGTTGTGACAGGACATGACACAAAGTGCATCACAACTGTTATGAAGGTACAGTATGTGTGTGGGAATGCATGTGTTGACTTGTAGCAACAGACTGTTTGAGTGGAGGGACAGAGAGAGAGCAGTGACCGTCAGTGTGATGGAGGATTTTGGCCGCCCTGGCTCTTTTATTGCTCAAAAGCTGGAGGGAGGTTGATGGTATCAGCCTGATTTGCATATCAATGATAACGTCAGGCTATTTGTCAACATGGAATTGAACAACTCAGTATCATATCAGTTCATATGTAGATGTGTTACATTGTATACACTTCTGTGAATGGCAATATAGAGTACGGTACATTGTTCACTGTTCATCTAATATTGTGTAAAGTCATAATAATTATAAACATTTGATTAAAGGAGCCTTGCTACATAGTCATTCAACTACAACATTACGAAGAGTAGCCTGGCATCACAGACTCATTTGCACTTGCATTTGCAAAATGGATCTGAAACCCTGCCGTTCATCTTCCATTTCAGCGGTCATAGAACAAACCTACAACCAATCAAAGCCATGAAACATGTGCTCTGTCATTGCATGAACGCATGAAAATGGCCCACCCAGTTTCACGATGGACGTAAATCTGAGGCCAGATCTACTAGAGCAAATATGTAGAATCAACTCAGCGATTCCTCTGGTTTAGAGGCCACGTCACAAACAACACACATACTCCCATGCACACACATGACAACAGTGAAACCTCTTACCCGCTCAACACCCCCAGAACGAGATTGAGAACAAAAAAGGAGCCGAAGATGACGAGAGACACAAAATAGACCCATGGCAGCTCATAGCCCATAGCATCCTGCATCTGAGAGAGAGAATAGATGAAGGAAAGAAGGAGAAGGAGAGAAGGAGTGGATTACAGAGAGATTTGGTAGGGAGAGGACAGATAAGGGGCAAAAAAACGGAAGGTAGGAGAAGTGTTAGAAAGGAAGTTTGAGAGGATTGAGAGAGAATAATAGAGTGAATGAGAGGGGCGCAGTCGAGGTCAAGGACAGACGGTGTGTTAGAGGAGGAAAAGAAAAACAAGGAAAGAGTACAGCCTGTTAAAAAGAGCTCTGGCAGAGCAAGAGTGGCAGCATTGTATGATTAACAGTGTGAATAAATGCTTTTGTTTGCTTGTTGGAAAGCAGGTCCTTGATGATCCACCATGAAGAACGATAAACAACATTTATCCATGAGCTTTTGTAAGTGTATTAGTCATGTCATCTTTTTTCAAAAGGTAAATTTAGATGAAATTGTGCATATAATCTGGTTCTTTTCCAGCAGCGTCATGGCATGAAGCACTGAAGCAAGAAACTCTCAGGATATTGAGTAACTATTCAGACATATGCCACACATTTATCTGCATATAAAGAGACAGATCATTATCAGTGCTCGTGTCAGAGTGAGATGATGTGGACAAGAATTCAATTATAACGCAAATTTCATAGTGAATTAAAGGGCATTTAACAGACAAAATTTATTACATACAGCTGCAGAAATAATCAAAGCGGGGTAATTTCAAGAATGAGTTATTAAATATCTGCTACTTTAATGTGAAGACTACTGGACAGAGGAAGACAAAAAAGGGAGAGGATGGGGGAGAGAGCACCAGCTGTTTGATATCATTAATCCAAATTTCCAGGAACATTGACATCTAAGGGAATGCATGGCCAAAACCTAATGAAGCGTGCAAACCAAATGTTTTTAAAGCCTTGGTGTTGACTAAATATTTTTTCCAATATTATTTGTACTTATAATCTGATAAATAGGACCAATTCATTAAAAGGACAGCTGACTTCAGCAGCAGCAGTTTCATAATCAGCATATTGTGTGAATTAATGTCTGAGTGTGCGTGTGTGTGTGTGTGTGTGTGTGTGTGTGCGCCAGAGGTTGCAGTAGCCAGGGTAGTAGGAGAAGGGGTGTAGAGCTAGCAGGCCCTCTGCTCCATGTGTATACATGAACACAGACACACACGAGCACATACATCTGTTTGAATTTGCAGTAGGAACTCACATTCACACACACACACACACACACACAAACAACAGTTCAATTCAGCTACATTCTCAAGCTAATTGAGATTAGGCATAAACTCAAAAACATCAATACCTTCTGTATGAACGTCTGTACCAATATTTTTTTTTTTTTTATCGACTAAGGTATTTACTAATGTCATGATTATTTTATTACATTTTTGCTGTGCAAGCTTGTGTCCTTCATAGGTTATCATTACCTTCTAGTCAGAGCTTAAAATTGTTTTTTTTTTCTGAATGACAAATGACTGTAAACAACAAAACCAAAGGTCATTTCTATGTTTTTAAGACTATTTTAAATGTATCTTCTATCCATATAGACACAAGAGCAATACAACTGTTCATTTTCACAGCTTTCTGGCTGAAGAAATAGTTAAAACTTTCTTTTTTTTGTTTTGTAGTAGACAGATTAGATTGTTTTATCAAGATGGACACTTAACTATGTTACCTAAATATGTGCCTAGGGTGACATGTGTGTTGCATGTGGAAGTGTGCACACATGTGCATGTTCACTTGACTTAATCATCTGGATTCTGCACATGTTTTCAATTAAACTTCTATCTCGTTTCTGAGAAAAGAAAATTAATAATAAAAAAAAACATTTATTACTGCTGTATTAGATTTTCTCAGAAGCACCAATGAGACACTGACAGTGTGGCACACAAAATCACTATTGTGGTGTCCGGCTCACCCAGTATAGCACGTCCGTCCAGCCCTCCATTGTTATGCACTGGAACACCGTTAACATCGCAAAGGCAAAGTTGTCAAAGTTGGTGATGCCGTCGTTTGGGCCCTCCCACCCCATTTTGCACTCTGTTCCATTGTGTGCACAATGTCGACCATAAGCTCCATCGGGTGCACAAGGTGCTGGCTTTTCCTCTGCAAAGGTGCCTGAGACAGAAAGAAAACAGTGTTGAGACTTGTTGAGTTTTTTCTGTTACTCATCCAGGAAACTTGGAGCTGCACGGTGTAGGAACAGCAGCAGCTGTGATCGAATATGCAGGCTTCATCAGGTGGTTGTTTAGGGGTGCTCATAATGAGTGATTGTGTGATATATGAAAATATGATTGTGAAGTCCTTCTGAATGTCCAGTTTTATTTTTAGCAGTAGGATCAAGTTCTATAACTTTTCAGTGTCACATTCGGTGTTTTTAGCCATAGTCCATGCAGCTGTCTCACTTTGCTAGCGCTATATAGTTGTTGTGCTTCTGCCTTGCCTCTATCAAATGTGACATAAAATGATGATGACTCATGACTCTGTGTGCAGCACAGGAATGTGACGGGCGACACAAAAAAAAAAATACAGATTTAATGATAGTTAGGCAAATACTGTACATGCGGATGCCATCATTTTTCATTTTAATTCAGTGTTATTCATGACCTATTATGCATTTCCCAACAGTTTGCTGAATGGTGCCAAGTGTTATAATAGCCATGTGCCTCAGCCAGTTGTTGTTGGGAAAAGGCCAAACAGAGGTGTAAATCAGAGCTTTAGAAAACTCAGATTGTTTTATTAATACAGGTATAAACAAAACAGGATGCAATGGTTGCGGAATACATCAAAACTGAGCCGGAGGAAAACAAAATATCAAAGAATACAGTCGACTATAGCTTTTGTCTCTCGTTAATGATGCACAGAGTAGAAGTTGTGGATTGCATCGGTCTTGAAACGTGAAAAAGCTTTTTTCGAGTTGTGCATGACTTATCTCCTTATGTTTGCATGGGGACAGGTTAGTGCTTTAGTACTACTTTATCTAGAAAACCCATAAGATAGTCTATGCAGAACAGAACAGGCTCACATTTCTGAAATTCAAACAACCAGAAATCCAAAATAACCATCCAGCATCTTTTAGTAATTAGCATTTCTAAAGAATCTATGAGAAGGTTAAAGGGGACAAACTGAAACTAAAATCAGATGGTGCAGTAATGTAAAAAAAATCAGTGTGAAAAAGTGTCATACTAATTCTACATTACAAAACAAGCTCTCTAGGGTGACGTATAGGATAACTGAGACTATTTCACCAGCACTTACCCAGCACACAGCTAATGCCTCTCATGGGACCTATAACATCACCATAACAACACTCGAGTCCATTTATACCTGGGGGCCTCTAATGAAAATTGTTTCAATCATTTATGGAGGCTGCTCTTTCAATGATTGCACAAATTGTTCATACTCAGAAACATAAATGATGGTTTGAATAATTAATGACGGGGATCATTTAAACTGTTTAGGCTATGCACTCTCGCTGCTGTATTGGCTAACGGCTGATGTTTCACTGAAATCCACAATTACAGACCTATTACCTTAGACGTACTCGAGTAGGAATGTGAGTGAGATTACAGCGTTTTTCAGATTAAAAGGTTTGTGTGGCACAGTGTTCACGTCTCCTTCCATCCCCTGGAGTGGAAGCATGTGTCTGTGTGAATATATCAAATGCTTACTGTACAACTGCATGTTTTCACACGCAGCTGAAAGAATGATTCAAAACACATCTGATCGCTGTAGCGAGGTATGCAAAAGTATGTGTTTGATCATGCGTGTTTATGTCTACATCTGTGCATCAGTGTGTGCATGCACATGTGTCTGTGTGTGTGTGTGTGTGTGTATACCTGTTTGCTCGTGGACGCAGGTCTTGTGCATTTTGCCCATGAAGAGCTCCAGGCCGATAATGGCATAGATGATGATGACGAAGAGGACCAGCAGGGCGATATGGAGCAGGGGAACCATGGCTTTGATTATGGAGTTCAACACTACCTGTAAACCTGGAAAATACATAGACATGCTGAAAATACATGCATATACAATAGGTGTGTATACAAACTGTAAAAATATACAGCATATCTACTTTATATGGCAGGGCAGTTGCAATTAATTGCCATGTAAGCACTGTTGTAAAGACTCTTGAGCAATTATTGGCATATACTTTAGAGGAGTAAATGTTTGTACAAAACACATTAGGTGGAATCAATGACTGGGGAATACATGGACTGCCTGCGCTAGTATCTGTTGATTGAATGACAGTACCTAGTACTTCTTCCGTCCTTTGTCAGAAGTTAATATGGAAAACGACATTTGCCCTTTAACAAAACCAAAGTTAATTTACAGATCACTGGCAAATAAGAGGCTAATCAGTTAGCACACAATACCGATCAGTTGCCATGACACCAGCTCAATACAGAGTCCAATGATGTTGGACAGGGGCTCAGGCTAAACACTACACTGTGCACCACAGCACTCTAAACAAAACGGCAGTGTGCCATGTTCTAGCAGCTTTTGCATCCATCCAATACTGTAATCAAAAGAGCACTCACTCACTCACTCACTCACTCACTCACTCACTCACTCACTCACAGCCTTCAACCGCAGTATCCATCCATTCATTTCCTGTCTTCTACTCTGTTGCATTATTGATTTCTGCAGGGACTAAAGCAGACAGGTTGACAGACTAACACATCTACTACTCATATTGTCTGAGCACCTGACAAGAGGACAAGAGAAATCTGTGTGAGCATGTGTGTGTGTGTGTGCGTGTGAGCCTGTGCACCAACATCAGCTCCAATCTGTGGCTCATTCCTCTCTCATAACTTATCCAATCACCATTCACACCTGATCCCCACAGGATGGTTTCTACGTCTTCCGTTCACTCCTTCATAATTTGTCCCAGCTCTCAGTACTTACTTGGTACTCCTGACACCAGTCTGAGGGGTCTGAGTACTCTGAATGCCCTCAGAGCCTTGACATCAAAGCCTGCAGCTTTCCCTCCAATCGGAGTGGCACCGTCCCCTTTTGTGGCCTGCTCCAAGATTGCGCTGAATAACCTGCGAGGAGAAAGTAATGACTTCAATAACCAGCATTGTCAGGTTGGCATTCCATTTCCACAAAGTAGAAAATATCAGCGAGAGGGAAACAAAAAGAGATACAGACATAAACTGATTCAATCCAGAGTGATGCATATCCACAAGTGATGCCATTATGGCTTTATTTTACATTTCCTATTGTCACTGTTGTCAATAACTCTCTGAAGACACCAACCTTGTTGTAAAAAAAAAAAAAAAAACGGTGAAGATACCTGTACTGCATCTCAATCGAAATGTGGTTCAAATGTGTTTGCTGGACTGACTCAACAGAAAGATTCAAAATCGCTCTTAATGCATGATTTCTATTGTATTTTTCTATTTTAACATTGAATATGTGCAAATGTATTTTATTGCTTTCTTTACTTGTCTCTTTAAATATTTGTTAAAAGCACTTCAGATAAAAATGTGTATTATTATTAATAAGGAAATGTGAGACACTGAGCTTTGAAGGTTTGACAGAATGGTAGTGTGTGGTGGTAGTGTCTCCAAATTATACTCAGAATGACATGTTTAATGCCACATGACTTCACATGACTTCACTGTCTGGGCTGTAATAAGAAGAGAAATGGGAAATATATACAGTTCAAATAAAAAAAAGGCCAATTCCTCTTTGTCTTTGTGTAAGACTGGTTCTCAATATTTAATTTGTGTATGCCTTGCAGTGGGTGTTTCTGGGTAATGTCCCTTAATTCCAAATCTTAACGAGCATAAAAAGGTATTTTGGATGAGTGGTTCTCAACATTTAAAGTATAGAGTGATGTTTATAATAGAACAGAGGGAACAAAAACAAAAGAAAAAATATTAACATTGTAAATAATGATTCAAATTTGAGAATTTGTTTTTTTTCCTGTTAAAACGTACCACACGTTATACACCCTCATCATCCACCATGAGTCAGACTCACTGTCCAACATGCTCTGAGTAATGTCCACGCAGTATACTGCTGTTCAGTACCAAGTGAACACATCATAATATTAATAAAAGGGTTAAATGTCTTTTTATGCTGCAGGGTTTTGTTAGTTGTATTATATTCTATGAAATAATTTACAGGCATCTCTTTGGCATGACTGGCTCACAAACGTGAATTTATGTACGTCCAGCTGAGCTTATCACTCCCATCCTCCTCCTCCTCCTCCTCTCTCCATCTCTCCGAGATCCTTGAGAAATCACCATACAATGCCATTATCCAGCTAGTGCGGCTCAAAGGCCAGTCAGCTGTGTATTAGTCATGGAGAATTATCAATTAGCACAGATGAAATGGCCACTTGAAAAGACCTCTCAAAACACATCACCCCTCTGTACTTTGCACTACCTCCCTCTCAATTTAGATCTCTCTCTCTCTCTCTCTCTTTCTCCCTCGAAAAGCATGTCAAGTAGCCATACATTTGCACCACAAGCTTTTCACCCAGCATGTTGTCGATGTGGTGGGGTGTGAAAATATAATTAGAACCATTGAACGTAGCACCACATCATGGCTTGTGTACATCCAGAGCTAAGGACGCTGCCAACTGTGTACATTCATAAAGACAACGGATAAAGGCTGCAAGGTTTTATAGTACAGCCAACATGACGTCACCATCCCAACACAACAGTGTCGGTGTGTAACATACTAACAAAATCAAACGTTTTACATTTCAATAGCTTTGCTGAAATGACTTTACATAATCATTAGTGATTAATGACTCTATTTGGTCTGTAAAAGTACAAGAGATAATTGTATGTGTGAAACGTTTGCCCTTTAAAGCTATATTTAACTCTCAGTATTATCTACTCTTGGGTACATATACCAGCAGCAAGAGTATAGCATTTGTGTGAATGTGCATGCATGTGTGTGTCCCTCTCAGGTTGCACATCACCAGGTACAAGCTCTTTTATACCCCTTTTGATGCCAGAGCGAGTAAACTCTGTCACTTCCCATCTACACACACACGCAAACACGGAGGCAGGATGAAAATGAGGTGCATAAAGGCACAGAGAAAAGCTTTAATAATTCATGCACACACTGAGATTCACTGCAGCTGAACATTAACTTTTGAAGACGACGTTTCTTTCTGTTAATTCCTCAAAATAGCCTTGTCTTGACACATCCCTGTGTGTGGCGCACAATAACGATATGACGGACGATGTGGTCACATCATACAAATTATGCTGACTTGGCTATTTGGAAAAAGTAAAAAGACAAAAGAGGAAAGTGGCCTTTCCCACACCTTTCCCACAACCAAAAACAATGCTGTTGTGCCCATATGGTGCACATTTTTCTTTGCAACGTGCATCATTCGTGATGTGCGTTCGTTGTGACACACCTGTTGTGTGGGTTGGTTTTCACACATTTTTTCGACGCTACATCGGAAGAGCCATTTGGAAGGTCACCCTGCTTCAATCTCCCAAAACAGCAAGCACCAACCCTCAGGAGGCAAGGCATTCTTGAGCACAACACTAAACCTTACCAATTCCATATCTGCACCTTGTGTCTGGGCTCCTGACCTCCGTCTCGCTCTGGTTGCAAGGAAAAAAACATTTTCCTTGCTGGGACCAAATGCAGCATTATTGTGTGTCAAATAATGCTGAGTCACTATTAAAGGGATACTTCAAACAAAGACAGAGAGAGTAGATAACAGCACAAGAGTGTTAAATGTTGTGTTAATGCCAGGGGCACTGGCACTAAGAGACTAGCCGATTGTGTGTGTGTGTGTGTCTACGCGTCTCGACTACGCCTGGTTCACACTGGACGAGTGGCATGTGCGTAGCTGCAGCACTCTGTCATCTTTTTACTTTCAGCCACATGTGTTTCACCTGACGTGTGCCATTCCCAGCAAGAAATTTCACAGTAGTTTTAGTGTCTAGACTGAATCTGAACACATACAATATATTGTATTTTAGCAGCTCTATTAGGGTGGAAGCCAGATTATCTTTGTCCATCTGAGTAAACAAAAAGTACACAATGATTCCTGTCGGACATAAATCAAAAACTAAAGTCCACACACACACGCGAGCAAGACACACAGCCGGCACACGTCACACATCCAGTGTGAACCAGGCCTCGGTGAAGGATAATGTGAGCGAACACTTGACTCAAGACTCAATGAGAGTAAAGTATAAGCATTCACAGAGCCTCCTTACAGGCCTTATGGCTGTCTTTGTCTGTCTCTAACAACACACATACACACACGGTCAATTAGACCACTTTTATAGCATTCAGGTCCACTGGCTATTGTGCCAACAACACTGAACTCAAAGCACAGCTGGCAAGCGGGGCACACACACGCACACAAACACACACACACGCGCACACACACACACACACACACACACACACAGATATCCACAGGCAGAGGGTTTAGCAGATGGGCAATGGTGCTGCTGAGTTGCAGATAAAGAAAAGCAGAGCACAGCTTTGCTATCAGCATCTAACAAACTAATCAGTTTAAGCTTCACCAAAACACTGTGTTACAAAGCTGAATGCAGCGTTATTATGGACTGACTGTAAAAGAAGCTTGCTTTAATGCAAATATTTTGTTTCTTGAATATTTCTGAGGTACAATTAAGAAATTACAGACATTCATTTAGTTGTCAAGCACAAAAAGACTCTGATGCCCCTGTTGGCCATCGTGTGCAAGCAGACTGAGATTTTGTGAAGTTAGTATATCATTATAAACTGAGCGATACCTTTCAGAAACGTAGAGAACCTATGAGCTAAGTTTTTAAAGAGGTCAGCATTATGAAAACATCTGACATCAGACAGAGGCTGTCATTTGCCTTGGCTGTAGTTCCATTTGTTGACCATAATGACAACAAATCACTGTGATGAATCTGCACATCATGTGCTGCCGTTTAAAAATGTGCCAGCACCTTTCCTAAAATCCTGGCAAGAATCGATCAATTACATTCATGCAGAGCTCGGTATCTCTGACACGTCTTCTATCAAACTGAATAAATTCACTGGGACTATTAAAGGACCGTTTAACAACATTTCACAGCTTTGTTCAATTCTCTGTGCCTCCGTTCACTCACCCTACGACTACGATGATGAAGTCGAGTAGATTCCAGCCGTTCCTCAGGTAGGCGTTCGGGTGGAAGAGCAGGCCATAGGCTATTACCTTCAGGAACGCCTCCACTGTAAAAATGATGAGGAACAGATACTCCACACGTTCCTGTGGAAAAAGACACAAAACATAAGACAGGTCCATTTATTTGTCCCACAGGGCAGGATGTAGAAAGTCTTATTATGACAGAGTGGAGAAACATTATAAAAAGACTGAGGAAAGGCTTTGGGTGAGTCATATTTATAATAAGATGAGTAAGTTACATATGGAAGTGAATACTGTTAACAGGATAACATACTGTGCTGTAAGATATTTGGGCTTAGCAACACACATCCATCATTACTCAACCTCTCTGGGTTTATTAGCTAGAACAAGACATTGTGCTGTTAATCTTTGTATGTGTGTATTTTCTTTTCTTATGCGTAATTACTTTTGCGAGAAACTTTATTTGTCTAAATTGTAATCAAGTACACAATCAAAGCATTTGGATTATTTAGACACAGCAGCTCTCTTCCTGTCCTACACACACACACACACACACAAACACAAACACATACAGTACACACACAAAACAAGGCTCGCACAGCTATCCTTTTAAGGACTTGCATTGACTTCCATTCATATGGACAGCCTTCACAAAACCTTATCCCTGACTGAAACCCATTTATTAACCGTAAACCTAAAATAGAGTTGTGAAGAACTGACAAAATGTCCTCACAAAGACAGGTTTGAATCAAAATTTGTCCTCACAGCCTACTACAGACATGTATATGCACACACACGCAACTCTTTCGCTACAGGGTTCATCTTAGACTGTTGTCATAGTAATGACCCCTGCCAAACGGGGTTCTGGGAAATGTCCTGAAATGGCCCCAAGAGAGAGAGAGCGTGTGCGCAAGAGAGATTATACAACTTTTTGGCCACTGAAAACTTTCAAAGAAATGATTCATCCACTTTATCGTCTCTCACATCTTCCTTCTCATCCTTGCCAAGCTAAAAAAATTGAAGTTGGATCAAAGCAATGGTGCAAAACTGTGTAGAGCCTGCATAAAACAAAACAGTAGCAGCCTCGCTCTAGCTTTCTAGTACATACCTGTAATATGAAAATGTATTAAGAGCCAACCAGTGCCCATTAAACTTATTCCCTGTTTCACACACTCACAGAGGGTCAGGGGCTTGGGACACAAGGTCAGTTAGGGTCTCATTAGACTACAGCTCCCTTGTGAAGGACCAGTTCAACCTGTGTCTGAAGGGACTGAGCATCTCTTTGTGTCCAAGAGACGTACACAGCACAAACATAAGTTTCCAAATTCCAAATACATATAAATTGTGACTTTATTACTCTTTTAAATGGCATTTTCAAGACGCTGAATATGTAACACGAAGTTTAAGTTCTCAAAATGAGTTACTGTTAAATATGTGTCTTTACTGCCTTGTAAAAACAAAGGGGGGGGGGGTTGTTAACTTTAAAAGTCCATGTTAGTGTTGGGTGAGCTCATGTATACAGCTGCTGTATTCACATTTGATGTTCACGCTAATGTGGCTTTAAAGCTAGTCCAGCTAAAAAAACAGCATGGAGAAGCATTGTGCGGACTACCACTACCACCAGGCCACTCACACACACACACACACACACACACACACACACACACACACACACACACACACACACACACACACACAGACACTCATATTAATGTAACCACTGTTTTGACACAACAGCTGTGGTATCATTGTCCCATTTGGGAACTTAATTTTCTTGCACAAAGCTTACAAGGGTGTTTATACTTGCACTGAATCAAATAGAACTTGTGTATTCATGTAAGTTCAGCTATTCTTCGATATTCCTAATGCTGTTATTATCACAAAAACTGCAAATTGGAAGTGTTTTCCCCCCACACTTGGAAATGCTTGAGAGAGCAGAGAACGACATAATACTGAAGATAGTCTGGAAGACAGCTGTACTGTAAATGGGCTGCTCGGAAATTGTATTAAACTTTGTCTCCTGACTCGCTGGCTCTAAACTCCTTTCATTTGAATTCAAATCCATTTCTATTTCTCTATTCACATGAAACCACCCAGCTCTCTTTCCCTCTTGTGCGTGTGAGTCAGTTTCAGAGGCTCATGAATCGATAGTTTTAATATTCAGAATTTGTATTGCAGAGTGACTGTCCACCACACATTACAGACAGACACACACAGGTAGGGTATCTGCTGATGACAGGCAGACAGTGCGGCGCTCGGAAGAATAAAGCAGAGAAAAGCATATGGTAGGAACAGCTCAGCCTGACACTCGCAATCACACACACACTTCTCTTTCTCCTTCCCTTCCGTTCATACAGACCCGCGAAGGATAAAATCCATAAGGGGCAGCAAAGACTAATCTGGTTACTGAGTGATTTGAAAGAGAAAAGATGTCCGAGAGAGAATGCAAGAGAGATAGATGGAGAGAGACTATAGAGACAGACTGAGCAAGAGGAGGAGGCAGACAGAATGACAGAAAGGTGAGTATGTGGGAGCAACAATTCAGTTATCTGTGATAGGTCAAGCAAACCACCTATCCATCAGCTAGGCCAATCAGATTATAGTATCGACATTTTACCATACAGCGAACAATGTTTCCATTCACTATGACCTTCTGTGCATGTGTGTGCGTGTGTGTGTGTGTTGCAAAACAGGATTAGCCATTAAGCTGTTTTTGAAAGTTTCCACCGACACATCACAGTCCAGTGCATGTTTCTTCTTTCATACCAACTTCAATAGATGGATAAGACAAAAAAAAGACGTAAACAAACAACCAAAAATGTAACCATCACAACACAAGACCACTGGAGTAACATTTGTTATTATTTCAAAACGGATTGTTTTTCTCACACATTATCCACAGAGAAAAGTGTTCAGGGTTAAACTGTAATTCAGGTCTCGGTCATCATTGCCAAAAGAATGGGCTGCAACTTACAATTGTTTCCGAAATCAATTCATTTGTGCCAAACTGCCATTTACTGTATTTAGAGCTCTCAACAACAGTGAATCAAAGTGTGGCAGCAGGTAAATAATGCAGGTTTGGAAAGATTTATACTGCACCTAAGAAAATGGAGTGAGAAAACAAACATGTAATAAAGTGTGGGTTTACTTCAACTTATTTTCAACTTTTGGTGATTATTTCAATGTGGTCTAATGAGTCAGCTACAAATGAAAACCTGCTAAACAAAGAGTGACATAAGCTATTCTTCAGGTTAGGTGGTAAAAACATCTAAGTCATATACTCCATCATGTAGGATTTAGGATGAAATGGTCAACTATTAAAAAGGCTTTTAAGTAGAGTTTGTCAAAACTTGACTATGTCATTGCAAACTCCTAATTCTTTCTCTCCATCTCTCTCATCCCTCACCTCTGCTTCTTCTTACTCTGTCATTCCTCCTCTTCCCTCATCTCGCTCTTTCATTCACTCTCTCTCTCGCTCTTCTTTCTCTTTCTCTGTGTTTGCCAACCAGAAGTTACCATAGAGACGAAGATGGGTTCCAACATTACCATGGAAACTGGGCTGCAGCAACGACAGCAGCAACAGCCTCTCTCTCTCTCTCTCTCTCTCTGACACACACACACACACAGATTAATATTATACCCAGAATATCTCCTGTATGGTTCTAATTACTACTCGTCTGACAGCATGTGTATTTCCTAGTGTGTGTCTGTGTGTGCACAAATGTATACCATTGTTGTTTATGTTAAAAACAAGGTGTAAAACACAACTATGTGCGTTGTGTTCTTGTACATGTGTGAAAGTGTGTGAAAGTGTGTGTGTGTGTGTGTGTGTGATCCATTATCACCAGTTTCTAGAATCAAACTTAAGTCGAATTTGAAAGTTTGCGTGTGTGACAACATCATGTAATCTGCAGCTCGCTACAAAATGTGACCGGAAAAACAAAACACCCACACTTTGTGTACAGCATATAGAAAAAGGTAAACAACTCTAATTATGGTCTAATATATATTTACTTGGTGGGTTTTGGAGGAAAAAAAATGGTGGAATTTGAAATTTGGTTTAATTGCTACAGAATGGAGACAAATAAAGACTTTTATTCAAAGTTGATAACAGTAATTAAGTTTATCCTTGAACTAATATACACAACAACCTCATAAATGACTACCTAAACAGTAAAAAGTGTCGATACAAGTTTCTAATATGGGTGGGCAAAATAAGTGAGATGAACTACTTTTATTTATTTTTTTCTTTTAGAGGAAAACATATTGTTTGCTCCTTGGGTAGATTTTTCTGTTGAATCATGTTTTTTAGTTACCATCTGCCGTCTCACTCACTGGCATTACATGGTCAAACAGGTCTCAAAGCATAAATAAAGAATGAACACTGGGATAGAAAAACAACAGGGCAGATTCTAACATTTATTATTTCTTCATTACAAAGGAGTCAAATGATATTTTTATTTATATTCAGGTCAGGAATCAGAAATCCAGATGTTTTGCCAAAACAACAATCCACCCTAGCGGGATTACTGGGATGCTACAAGGTATATTAATGTGTTACTTAACACATGAGAATGAGTGCTTATTTAACATGTCATGCAGAAACGAAGGATGACACAACAATGTAAGTACACCTACAAAACAAAGAGGAATATTCAGCCTTTTGCCACAGTGTGCACCGACAGCTGAAATTATATCATTTGATGGATAAAATTATTATGTCAGAAAAAGAGTTTAACGCACCAATTTAATATGATCAAAATCCTAGAGGCCACCACCAGCACTGTTTGATTTACGCTGCCACGTTCAACCTCTCAAGTCTCATTAACAAACCTAAGCTCCAATCTATCAGCCTCTGGATAAGGATTATGTTTGATTAAAGATTACACTTATGTGGACGTGCATGTGCATGTGTGTGTGACTGCGAGACAGAAGGAAAGAGTAAGGTTTTATTATGGATCTGACCTGTTAAAAAAACAACAACCATACAACCCATAAACTTTAACATACAATGCGACCATGTGCTGCAGCTGAGACACATTTGTCTTTTATTAGGAAATCATATTCGTCCATCCATCTTCTACCGCTTTATCGTCCACATGAGGGTCCCGGAGGCCACCAGACCTGGACAGGTCGCTGGTCCACCGCAGAGCACACGTACAGAAATGAACAATCATTCACACTCACGCCGATGGTAAATCTAGAATGTCCAATGAACCTCTGCATGTTTTTGTTCCTGTGGGAGGAAACATGCAAACTCCACACAGAAAGGCCCGAACCGGAATTCCTACGGGCAATCTTCTTGCTTTAACGCAACAGTGCTAGCCACATGCACCACCGTGTGGCCATATTAGACTGCAATATTTAAAAAATGTAAACTTCATACCCATTCACATCCTTATTATGTGTTTGCATTGTATGTAATGTGATCTCGAGTGTCGAGAAAGGCACCGACAATAAAATGTATTGTTATCATTATTATTATCCCCTTGGGATTAAGTGTTTTGATCGGTGGCATGTAGAATCGAATCCTCGACTTTCATGTTGAAAGACGACTTGCTCTAGTCACTCACAGTTTATAAAACCATTGCTTTTTTTCCCTTTTTTTTCCTGCATGTTTCCACCGGTAGTCGGAGTATTAAAGTTTACCTAAAGACACAAAGTCCTGTTTCCAGGCAACAGGCAGTGTCACTTCCAAAAGAAAGAAAGAAAGAAAGAAAGAAAGAAAGAAAGAAAGGAAGGAAGGATTTTATTTGTGGTATTTATAAAATAACACAAAAAAACTATTAATTATTGACTAGTTTTACTGGTGACTTCATTATGTCTGTCTTTTCACAAACACATTTCTTCTTCTTCTACAGAACAAATGTGTTTGCTACCTGTTGAAGCCATTTTGTCTATTTTTTTTCAAGGGCAGCTTTTGAGGAGAAGGTGTGACTCCATGTGTGAATCCATGGCCTGAAGACAGTGAAAAGGCCAAGGGGAATATTAATTGGTAATAGAATTTCCATCAACAAATCTCACCCAAAAAAAATGCCACATGCTTTCTCAGTTTGTCCTTGTCTCACACTGAAAATGTCAGAAGCTATTTATTTCTTCCTTCATCAATTTCTCTTTCTCTTGTTCCCACACATGCACAAACAAAGAAACCTGTAATCTGCCCACCTCCAGGTTCAGCCTCCCTGTCAACAAGCCCCATCCCTGGTGAACTGTGTCAGGGAAAACAGACAATCACAGAGCTATACTACCAACATGTTTCATTGATTTGCTTTTTTCTGACTCAAAATCAGAAATACTTGATTGATCCCCAGGGGGAATCTGCTTTTCCTGACCTATAGGTCTGAAGCCAGAGGGAGGAAGACACAGGAAACACCCAGGACAGGTCACCACCACTCACATATAGGGCCCTATCACCCAACACACAGTCTTACACCCACAGAATAAAATCCTGACAGTAAATCAAACATGTCTGCAAATAAAGAATGAGGTGTGGAAAAAATGGACAAAAAAATTGCAGAGAGAGAGCGAGAAGAAAGAATTCAAAACAGAGGAAGAGGAGAGAAGAGGAAGAAACACTGAGAAATGGGTCTAAAAATATAAGAACACAGGAGCATAAATCATCTCATACAGACAGCCGGGAGGGGGGTGTATTAGTGAGTGTGTGCATTAATGTGAGAAGGTGAGTATGCTACCTGGCGCCTAAGGGGGGACGATAGCTGGTACCCTTGAGAGTGGAGGAGGAGGATATAAAGCAAGAAATAGCAAAAAAAAAAGATAGCGAGATACTGTATAAAGACAAATACAAAATGAAATGGGAGATAAATAAGATTTTCTTTCTTGGTTTAAAGTCATTCATTCATCCCGGCGAACAGTACACTCGTTTTTCTTCCTGTATGAGGTAAATGCATTCTGGTGTGTGTGTGTGTGTGTGTGTGTCTGTCCTGACTTATCACGACTTATTCTACCTCCTGCCGCACTGGCAATGAGACCAATGCTGTGCAGTCACCACACACACACACACACACACACACACACACACTGATAAAGTAAAAGACCTGAATAGTATGAGGTGTAAAATGATTCAGCACACTAAGCTGTTCACGTATACACTATGAAAATGTACTTTGGCGGCAAACAAAATGTCACAACACACCATCTCATACACTTTAATCCGGGGTTTCTCAAAGGGGACCCACTGCTCTACATGTGTTAGATGTTTCCCCTGCTCCAGTACACCTGATTCAAATGAGTAGGTCATTATCAGGCTTTTGCAGAGCTTGATGACAAACTGACCATTTGAGTCCGGTCTGTTGGAGCAGAGAAAACATCCGAAACATGCAGGGCAGTGGGACCACAAGACTGGGACTGAGAAATCCTGCAAAGGTGTCATATTTGCTTCCTGTGGCAAACGGCTGAGGAATTGATTTGAAATTTGGAAATTTGGAATTGAAATTTACAGTCGGGAAATGATCAAATCAAAGCCTATATGTTCTGTTCACTAAAACTCTGCCTCTCGGTTTCTCTGTGGTCAGTGCTTAAGATTCTATACACGCACACACACAGGTTTGCACTATTCATTTTAAGACATTGCATTGACTTCCAATCATTTGGGCAGCCTAAACAAAGCACTACCCCCTACCTTAACCATAACAAGTTAATGCCTAATCCTAACCACATCTCAAATCTTAACTTGACCAGTTCCTCAGAAATGAAGTTCTGCCTCATTAGGACAAGGTTCTGGTCTCCCTGAGGACGACTGGTCCTGACAAGGTCAGTGTTTATGCCAGAACATGTCCCGAAGAGGTAACAAATACTAGAATTTGCTATGTGAAAACCTTAACTACATGAAATGACCACCATCAACACAGACACCTGACACGTGTCTCTATTGTGAGTGTATTGAATGGTTTGGTCAGATCTTTAAATACTCATGAGGTGATTGACATGAGTTGGCTGCATTGTTTGAAGTTCTCTATGCACACACACACACACACACACACACACTGCTTCTTACATGCACTGATTTGCATATGGAGTCAGACACAAGCAGTGTCACAAATGAATACAAAGTGAAGTGACACATAAGCACACAGATCACTGCAGCACATAAAGTTCACTAAACTGAAAGGACAAGATAGATTACTATACTCTGAAAGTCACTGTGTGACTCATGGTATGGAGTGTGCATGTGTATGTGCGAGTGTTGGAGTCATCTATCACTTCCCTTAGGTTGATCTTTTATTAAAAGTAAAAGAAACCGTAAAGAAAAGAGGAAAAAGTGCAGCAGGTTGTATAACAAGACCACATAGTTAGCTCATTCATTCTTTGGTCTCTTTCTTATCCTTGTTGGTCTTCTCCATGTCTCTCCCTGTGCTCCCAGTCAACTATCCTGTCTACATTCACAGGAAGAGAAAGAGTGGGTTGAATGAAAGGGTTGAACTAACAGAACAATCACAGAGACAAATAAAAGAAAAGGGAACAGTCCTGGTGTCAGAAAAAGACTGTAATCAAACACTTGCTGATAGGCAACCTGAATGAGGTCTACATTTGAATCACCAACCAGCTTTTTATCTAGTGGCAAACTAAATGAGATTCCAGCAATTCCAATTACAACATTCCTAGAACGCCATCTCTTCCGTATAATAGGGCATAATTGTGTTCTTTTCTTACATGCACATACACAGTCTTTTTGCACACAAAAAAAAATCATAAAAATGATAGATGAAGGACTTACACAATCATCAACAGCCCCGATTAACAACACACACAGTGACAATTTGCTGCATGCAAGAGGCGACTGCATTTTGCCTCCTAGCTTTTTCCATACTGAGATCAAACACTGTATTTGTCACAGATGTGCATGTGTGTCAGTCCCACAGTACTGACATTATGGTCTCTTTTGATATGATGCAGGATGGACCTAGAGCCGTGTGAGTGTAGGCAATGCATAGTGCAGTATATTAAATCAACCCTATATTTTGCAAATGGCCATTTATAGAAGGCAAATGATGCAATACGCAAAACTGATTTGCACGCTAGCTCTTGGTGATAGTGATTTATGACCATTTATGAAACACAATTGACTTGCAAGTCTTGGTGCTTTTTTGCAGTCTTCTTCTCAACATCTCAAATATCTTGCAGAGACAAAGCTTCTCCAGGATGATAATAAGCCATTCATCCACTTTTGCTCTCTCTCCATGTTGAATGGGTTGCATTGCTCCTATCACAACTAAACACACCATTCCGTCTCCCTGCAGAGCACTGGAAATCCCTGCCTCTCAATGACTGTGTTTGTGTACGTGTTGAGAATTGCTCCATCATTCTTCCCCTGGTTAATGTCCAGTAGAGCGAGACCAGAGCACGACTGAGTGAAAATAGGGACACGGAGAGATACAATGTGAAAACACTGATATCGGTGTGAGCGTCGATGTGTGTGTGTGTGTGTGTATATATACTGTATGTGTGTCCGTGCATGTGTGTTAAAGAAAATTACCTTTAAGGTGTGAATCCATTGCTTTAAGAGAATTGTAAATGATAAGCCAATAATTCCACACAACAGGTGTTCCCGTCTGTAAACAACACATGGTTTCCTTATAAGACTATTAGACTCACAGTGCAAGCTCAAGTCAACTAAACGGAACCTTTTGTTTTTGTTGTATATCTTTACTGAATTTAATGCAAATATTCATTATTTTAAACACAAGGTATAGGCTGTGACCTTCCCCTGAAGCTATTCTGTGACTGTATATGACCAGTAACTAATGATTTCATACTTAGTATGTTGCTCAGGATGACAAACAATTTTAATGGACACACTAAAACAGAAAACTATGACAATTACGTCTCTGGTTCCTTCATATATGTATATATATATATATATATATATATATATATATATATATATATATATATATATATATATATATATACATATATATAAAAGGTTCAGAAACAGGAACTCAACAACGATGGCTTTAAATGAACTCTGACTTCCGTGAAAACCAAGTATCTTCTCCTCTGACCTCCCAAATCCTTAGGGATGAATCATATGATTGAAGAGAAGAAAGCTTGTGCAGCTCTCCCACTGGCATAGCAATGCCACCATGACACCCAAATAGGATTAGCTGCTAACACCCACTCCCCTGCTGTTACCATAGTAGCACTGTTACCCACAAGCAATAAAAAAGACAAATATATAACTTCAAGACAGTGAAAAGTTAAATGGGAAAAAAAAGAAGGTAATTAAGATAAGAGTAGTGAGGGGACAGAAAAGAAAGGTTACCAACTTGTTTTTTTCCTGGTATTCAACATACTGTATTTGATTTTATTCTCGCACGTGTTAGCTGACAGGTGAGAACGAGCGGGAGAGCAAAACAGGAGAGATGGAAAGAACGGCTGAAGGGGACAAGGAGGACAAGGTTATTAACGAGAATGGATGGGAACAAAATTAAATCCTCGGGAAATCTCGTCACTTTGTCTCCTTTAACCTCAACAAAACCAAACTCTACCACCTCCCTCGAGCATGGGAAGGTGGCATAAGCAGCTTTCGACACTTGTCGAAAGCTGTGATGATGTGAGTTTGTCCGCTGCATTATGCAGTACGTAGGTATTCTTCCTAAACTGTGGAAAATGTCCATCACATGTTGTGGCCAAACACAGCATCAGCTAAATGCTCTATTATAGTTATTATAATAAACCTAAAATTACATTAGAGCACAGAATCCATTGCCCTTCCAGGATATCTCATCAAAACCACTTCATTTTCTGCCAACAACTCAACCAAGCAATTAAATGTTACAGCCGTGTATAACTTGTGTTTGTGAGTCTAATATCCAAAACTGATACTGATCAGTATTGAAACGCAAGCATCTGGTCCCAATAAATAAGAGACAGTTTCACCGACGTACAAAAAACAGACCAGGACGTTAGAGACACAGAGTGGGGAAAAAAAAGAGTGCAATATGATACTAAAAAAATGTGGAGAGGGAGGGAGATTGTGATGGAGAAAACACAACGGGGGGAAAAAACCTGAGAAAACCTGTGGAGCATCACATTAATTCAGGCTGAGCACTGAAGTCACACACACACACACGCACACCAACACACAATCGGCTGATCAATATCAGTTTACTCAGTTTATATAATCTGACATGCTCACTCTCACTCACTCGGCTCTGATCATTCATGCTGCTGCTGCTGCTGCTGCTGCTGCTGCTGCTGCTGCTGCTGCTGCTGCTGCTGCTGCTGCTGCTGCTGCTGCTGCTGCTGCTGCTGCTGCTGCTGCACCGACTGGTTATGCTGATTTATTCGTCAGGCACACTCGGCATCATCATGTTATGATTTCTTCCTAAACGTAACTTATGATAGCATCACTCTCCTCGTGCATTGTGAGATGCTGTGCGAGTCCACCGGGCTCTGCGCTGTATACAAAAGGGTCTGTAGTGTTCCTAATTCAACAGCAAAGCCAGATTAAAAAAAAACAAAAAAAACTGTATGATCCTGAGTTGAACACCGTCTTTTCTTTCCTCCTCTCGCTTAAAAGTATGAAGACATAGAATAAGTTTTCACAAGACACATGGATTAAGACGGACACTCTGTTCTGTTTTTGAGCAGTTTGTCGCTCTGTATGCATTTCCCAGATCAAAGGCATAACAAAGCACACGCACACACACACCACCTACACTTTCCCTTTCAGCTCAGTTGGGGGCAACATAATGGATGTAGCTTGTGACCCTGTTACATACCCTACAGACATGGCCATCATTAACCACATAAAAGACACACACACACACACACACACTTCAGTCATAACTCACTATCTCACAGAAATTCAACACCCACAGTCACCAGTCTATACTGCATAATTAGGGGACACCTCTGTGCATGTGCCACGCTATGTATGTGTGTGTGTGTGTGTGTGTGTGTGTCTCAACACAGTAAATAAAGAAATCCTGTGGTGTGCGGACAGAGGACAGAGAATGACAGTAAATGGGGAGAAAACTGGTATGGAAGACAGACAGACAAAAAAGTAAGGGAATAAAGATAAAAGATGAGTTTGTTTAAAACAAAAAAAGAAAAAAAAGAAAGTTTACACAAATGGAAAATTAATCATCAAACACTAGAATGATGTAACTTTCATCTGTCTCTGCCTGCCCTAACAGTGCTTGACCATTTACAACATTATCGGCGCAAGAAAGATATTTGTGACAGCTGGGTGTCACGACGATGGTTCCAACTTCCATAAACTTTGTCTAGATTGTTACATTGGAAAAAAAAAGAAGTGTTTTGGTGTTTTTGGTCACTTTTAGTGATTCAGCTAAAGTCCAACTATTGTGTATGGATGTTTTTTTGTACAACAACATAATGATTCAGAGCTTACTCTGGTGTGTGGGTTGTGTGAGTGTCCACCTTTTGTTTTTACCACATTCATCACTGTTATCCTTACTCTAACTTAAAAATCCTTACTTAGGTAAGTGTGAACTGACGTGTCCTTTAAAGCACTTAAGACTACTCTTGAGTTCACCCTGCAGTATCTCAGTATTTTATTGGGGGGTGTGGACAAAATGAAGAATAAAAATACCTTTCTTTCTCCTTCAATGTTTATTTCATTAACCTCTGGGTTTGGGATAGAAATAGAGCTGTTTGTGACCCTGATCACGGCTGCTAGAATAAAAATGATGCTGCCTAGACTTTGCAGTAGTGTAATATAAAATGATGAGGTGTTGTTTGTGTAACCAATCTAAAAAACAAGCAGCTTCTCTCAACGAGATCCATACACGTTTATTGTTATTGACACGAACGTCCAATTAAAGTTACTACAGCAGAAGAAAACAATAGGTCGTTTTCAGGTCTGCGGAACAGCAGAAAGTAGCCATAAAATAAAGAGATAAGGAGGTGCTACTTGTACTTGTGAGAAAGGGAACAACAGGTCGGCGATGGACAGCTGCGATGATCCAGTAATGTACAGCTTGTGAACAAACTGTAGAAAACGAATAAATGTGGGCTTTATTAGACCCAGCTGTCCAAAACCCAACATATTTACCCCAAATGTTTGCCCCATCCAGTATTCACCTTCAAAGAGTCATCAACCATCCAAAAAATATTGATTCATGTTCTGAAAACAGCTCTGGGGTGCTTTAGTTGTTAGGGGTGAATAAAAGTACCTTATATATTTCTGCTTTTACGTTTGTTTCATGATTCTGGTTCTGGAATTTTGGTAAAACTGAAAATCTGGTTAACTATACGTGTGTGAGTGTGAGCCATTCACATTAGAAAAACATGAATATAAAGATAGGAAGACAGAGGGGGAGGGACAACAATGGTGTAATATAATTATTAGTCTGGTTTCTCATGAGGTCCCTCACTGTCTCCTTGCCGCTTCTCTACCCTTGGCTTCACTGTCCGTGTGTGCGTGTGCGTGTTGAGTCAGTGTATGATGAGCCGTGAATGATAATGGATATTGGACTGTCAGACAAATACAAACATACAGGCACAGACATACGCTGCTTGGCCAGACAGTACTACATCACAAAGATACAAGGACATGCTGCTTTCTCTCTCCTCCCTCCCTCCCTCCCTCCCCTCAATCTGTTGTCAGTCTATCCCAAAAACACACTAAATTTCTTCCTCTGCCGCTCACAAACTTTTGTTTTTCTTCCTTTGTTTTAGCTGTGTCTTCTTTCTACATGAGAAGCCCTTTGGGATGTTGTTGCACTTTTTTCCCCCGGCCTGTGTGTTTGTGTTGGCCTCTCATTAACTTTCCATCCAGTGTTGTGATGTAAACCCCCCGCTGAGTCTGGCCGGACCAGCTCTCACACTCCATCCCTTTGTCATTATCACACTCTATGCTTACTCTCTGCTGCCTGCACAAACAACTATAATTCTTATAAAAACAGCAGTAAGTATGAACTATTCTCACATTGTTATAATTTGCTTAGCTGCACAAACTGGCATGAAATTTGAAACCAAACGTAATACTTGTTATATGCACACAGTCTACATGAAATCAGCATCACGGCAGAAACTAAACAGTATGAAGTTGTAAAACCACCGTGTAGTCCACTCTGGAGTAATGTGCCACACTCACATGCCAGTCACATAGCAGGAGATCCCAGATTTGATGAGTCACTGTTTTAGACTGCTTGGACGGTGACACAATTCCCTCGGGTTCAAATAAAGCACATTATTACTTTAATGGCAACATGTTTAGACACATTTGTTTTAGCATTTTCTGTAAGCAAACTTCTCAACTAACTGTCGCCACCACAGCCTGAATCTTTTTTCCCCTCTATAGGACGCACATCTGGAGGGCGAAGTGTTCTAATGGCTGGGTGATGTCACAAAGATGACCAAACACAGAAATACGTCACCAAGTAGAGGACAAACTGTGCCCGAATTAACACAATGACAAAAGCAGACACACAAACACAAAGAGTAGCTTCTCTATGCTACCGTGCGATCTTGCGATCCACCCTTGTGTGGTTTTGTCTTTGCTCTGTAAAGTACCTGGCGATAACATGTCATGATTTTACTAAAAGAATGAAGAGATAATTTAATTCAATATGGAAACATATTCACAATCATACCTGTCCTTCACTGTGTGTCCCTGTATGAGGGCAAACCAATGTCAGAACAGTGTCGGAACAAACAGCAACAACACAAAGAAAAGGGAGGCTGAAAATGAATTAAACACATGAGGAGAGAGAGAACAGAGGGAAGGGAAGATAGAGCAGAGGTTTCAGAGGCTTTATGATTACCTCTAATAACGTTAGAATGCTGCTTCTCCCATGATATCAAACATCTGCAAAATCAATTTATTCTCCCTTAGCATATGCCATAAACTTACATCCAAATCTAGCATTAACATTTCTAGACATACATTTATTTAAATATTAGCATTAGCTATTAGGTGTCAGAGAGTGATTGGTATTCCCTGTGTAAAACACACCAATCTCCAATTTGGAGGGGGGAAAAACTTAATGGAATTTTAAAAATAAACAATTACGAGTGCAGCAGCGATGTTGGAGACTATGTGGCCACATAAATGCAAAGGTAATGTACACAACTGCAACCATTCTAGTACAGACACCTTCAAGTTCTTGAAGATTGTTGTCAAGCTTCCCAAGGACCCCAGGAAGTGGTTGAAATGTCATCCTCCAAGTCTACTGTATATCAGCGGCAGCACATTGTAGACATCGTAGTGTTCATCTGTTATGAGCCTAGACCAATATGACGAAGAAGCCATGTCTGTCTTGTTCTTATAAATGCTAACTGAAAAATGAATAAAGAGAGAACTGGCATGCTATATGCTAAGTCATTCATTACCTCTGCCCTTTCTCTATCTGTCCTTACCTTAATCCAGCACCTTGATCATAATAAATCTCTTTGTTTTTCATCCACTGGTCTGCCTGTTCCAGTAATGGGTTCATTGTTCGCCTTGCTTTCCATCAAACCCTCCGCTCTGTGATGTTTGCCCATGTAGTCTGTCGTTCAACAAATTGATTTTGCTTTCTCCAAATCAGCTACTGCACCTCACTTTTCTGACATATTTGTGTGTATTTGTCCATCTACCCGTCGATATAAATGTACACCTTTCCCTCCATCGCTTCATCTTTTCCTCCAGAGCAAGCACATTAGTTCTGCTTGCTTGGTGTTCGATGGAGCCCGTCTCTCTCAGAGACCCCAGTGAAGCTGCCATTGAACCTGTGATTCATCAATCTCTCTACAGCTGGCAGGAAACTGCCGTGAGGGACGGGGTCCCTGCTGGCTGCCTTGAGCCAATATGGCTGATGGGGTAAGGGAAGGGTAAGGGAAGGGAAGGTGGAGCTCGGTGACACGGAGCCTTTGCAGACAGAGAGGGGATTGTGCACAGACATGGAGGTGAAGTAGGTGCCTGTGAAAATGGAGATAGGCAGGATTTATATCCTTGATTGTGTGTAAAAATGTGGTACTTGGCATTAGATACAATAACAGAGTACATCAACATGGCAAAGAGACTCTTTCTTCATCCTTCACTTCTAGAATTGCTCTTCTATTGTGTGGCCACCTCTTTTGCGCGTGTGTATGTGTGTGCGTCAGAGAGAAAGAGGCACACATGGAGCAAGGAGATTCTCATGGTAATAAGCTGAAACACTAAAAGCACAGTAAAGGGCACCAGGGTTAATAAGCATTCAACACATGGATTTATAGGGCTTCATCTAATCCACAAACTCACCTAGACAAACACACAAGACACACAAAGCCAGGTGTTCACACTCACACACAGTGTGGTACCCAAACGCATTCACAGTATCAGTGCCGCCACCACTCTATCGCTCAAAAATAGAGGAGAATATAAAAGGTAAAAAATGAAGAGTAGCACAGGGATAAAGAGGTGGAGGGAAGTGTGTTAATGTAAGCAAGGCTGCAGTAAAATAAGATGTCTGTGACAAATAAAGTTATAGATTATTTTCCCTGAAGCTGAGTCTCTGAATGAAGATTTGCTCAAAATATTTACTCCCAAAATATTGATACTGGCGCTGTATCCAAAAATCTGGGCAGATTGTCAAAAGAGCAGAAAACATCCTTTGCAACAACCCCTCTGCTTTGTAGTCATGATGTTTCACACTAACCCTCGGGAGCTGCCCAGTGTCACCACAGTCCTCCATTGTTGGCCTCTGTGCAGCTTGACTGAAGCAACTGGGGTTAAGTGTGTTACTTGAGGGCCACTCAACAAGAGGTGAAGATCCACAAGAGAGTTTTATTCATATTCATTCAGTTTCCCTGCCCAAGTCGTCCCTACTGATCTAACCACTTAATCCGTTCTGCTTCCTCAACTCTTTGCTTCAGTGTTATTCCCAGAAATCACCCTGGAAGTAACTTGAATTTAACTGTACTAATGCTGCAACTAACCACTGTTTTTGTCGACAGTCAACACATCTTACTAATCATATGTAAAGGTAAGGTCACAGTAAAAGCCACAAACGCTCGACAATCAACGTAGCAGAAGAATCACATGACTGAGCGATGTATCATCTTCTCCTGATGTTTCTTATAAAGATTGAACTGTGTGCTACTGTATTAATGAGACACAATCACACACATAGTCCTTGTTTTGTGAGGCTGTATTGACACATAGTTATGGGAAATCGTAATCCAACCTTCACCAGTGCCCTTGTTTGAGTGGGGAAACATTCCTGCAGTTTCTACATCCCAAACAGCATTGAATGTTTAAGCATGCTAGTGCTGATGATGATGTGACTGTCCATACTTTTGAGCACATAGTGTATCGTATAATCTAATCCAACAATCTAATCAGGATAAAGACTCCACTGACTTCTGGTTAAATTGTGCAATCCTCAAGTCATCTGCATGTAACAGCTTCTTGCAGACACATACACAAACCACAAGAACATGTTGCTTTTGCAATAAAGTCATGTAATGGCACTGAGCTCATTTTAGCTCGTTTTAAATAGTCTCCTTGGAGGAGGTAGATGTTGTCTTTTAAGCCAGCGCTGTTGATTTGTGAGTCTCCAGTGTATTGTCAGGGTTTGGTTTCAGTGAAGCAAGCAGTAGCAAGATGTCTTCACTTCATTTTATTTCACATTTTGTTCACTTTGTCATTTTTTTTTTCCTCCTTTAAGTCCTCTCGCCCTCTTTCTCACTCTTACATCTTGAAGCAATCTGTATTTTGGCAGGGAGACAACAGAGAGGCAACGGCACATGAAGAGAACATACCCACAATTCCTCTGCTGTGTCTAACACACACACGTACATCCACGGACACACGGACACACACCTACCACACGTGTCTATAATTCCATTGTGTTGGCTAGCTGGCAGAGAGCCTACTTCAGTGTTTCCAAGGCAACACGTATGTAAATTTAGCAACATTGTGTGTATACATGTGCGTATGTAAATATTTTATGAAAAAAAACAAACATTGAAAACATATGAGAATGCAATCGACACTAACATAACTCGAACTGACTGCAGCACTTTTTCTGCTGCGACAGCGCTGTAACTCCCCACAAGCCATTGCTCATGAAAATAATAAATGTACACATGAATGATGATGATGTTTGTGATGGAAGTTGTGTTTTCTACTGTGATGCTTTTGCACAGATGTCTTCAATTTCAATCTCTGTCCCCAGTTTGATGTTTTCATACTTTTTTGATACTGATGTGTTTTGTTTTTTAATATTTAACATAAAATATATCTTATCTGTTTCATGGTAATACTCTGTGGACAAGAATGAATGGTTTACACCAGGTCTGCCAAAGTTAGCCCGCCGGGGGGGGTTCCTTTGACCCACCAGACTGGAAAAAAAAAAATTATTTCAAATGTGGGGTGTAAAGTTCCCGAGCAAGCTGTAATGACCCGTTTTGGCACTGCTGTCTCAATAACCATTGGAAGTAGTACCCCTTAGGATCCAGCAGAGGGTGCTCGTACAATTTCTTACCATAGACGTCCTGTTTTGGGACCTGTACAACTGAGTGACTGAGGCAAAGGCAGCCGCAGCAGCGACAGCACCTTGGAGATTTAACCGCAGCTGGCACATGAATATCTGTGTGTGTGCCAGGGACATCAGTGCGCTCTGAGCCCGATCTCATCCGCTGGTAATATTATACATAAAAGGAGAGCCATGATCATGTTGATAGACTTGTGTTTCTGGCAAATAATATTAGAAATGAAGTTGGGTCATGTGCCTTGACTATTTGCTCTATGTAACATCATTGCATTTAAGCTGTCAGCGCTTCCTCCTGTTGTCTGTGATTTCTCGTTCAGGGAGTTTTTTGTAATTAAAACTGTACTGGGGGAGAGTGGGGGTTCTGAATGAATCACAGGTCATTATAAATGTATTAGAACTTTTAAGTGACAGCTCTACTAAAATGCTGGTGACTGATGGTAAAAGGACAGATAAAGAGTGATTAGAACTGATATGCACCGTGTTACCAGTGTTAAATGGTTTCCCTGGCATCTTGGAAGATGCATGTGCATATGTCTGTGATTATGCGGATGGGAGTTCGCAGTATGGTCAGCCAAGAGAGGGATTGTCCTGTGGGGTGTGTACATGTGCATTGTTTAAACAGGGAGCCGTCTCCCTTTCCTCAAATGATAAGTAATGGAATTAAAGCGAAACTCTGTTGGCAAGTTTCAGACACAGAAAATGCAAAACAGGATTTACACCTAATTTCATTATCCCTGTGTTCAATTTTTCCTCCCAAATACACACACACACACCACAGACAGAATAAAACTTGATTTATCAGGTCTACGTGAAGCTCCGACACACTGGGATGCTGCAGGCTGTTGTGCTAAATACGGTAAAATTGCAAACACTCTTCACAATGAGTATATTGCATACTTCAAGGATTTCGCTGGTATGAACGCAAAATATGTACAAGCATTCACATAGACATGAGTAAACTGCAGTAACAGTAGTTTGCATGATTTCCTTCCCTGAAGGAACTACCACTCAGGAGCGAGAGCTGGGGGGAACATTCTGAGGATGCACTCTGTCTCCTGGAATTCACAGTAAAAATCTGCTTGCATATGCTGGTGTGTGCTCGTATCGGTGCATCTGTCCTGCCCTGAACCAGCTGTTCTCCCCCTGATCTCATGTGCATTTATGGGTTACTAGAAAACCATATGTTGTGCTCAAAGTGAGGACTGTTGCCACTGTACTAATAGCTTTTTTTTTTTATCACGCTGAAGTGGAATAAAGAGAAAGAGACAGAGGAAAATGTTTCAAGAAAAGACAGCACAAAGGGAGAGAATGATGAAAGAGTGAAGCGTCACTAATGTTTCCTGCTAAAATATTCAGACTACTGCTGCATGATGCGTCACCCTGTCCTCACATACACAACATTCGCACACTAGCACATGTACACACAAAGTCCTTTCCGAGCCCCTCTACTCAAAGTCTCCCCCAGAGGAGCACATGGGAGCTGGCAGCCATAACTGACCATGCTGAACTTCCTGTATGCATGTGTTTCTACTCATGATTAATAATTTAGGACAGGAAACAGAACGTAAAAGACAAATCTGGGAGTTTATGCAATGGGTTAACGTAGCACAAAAGACCTGAAAACACAAACATGTGGTTGAGGATACATTAAACTGCCTAAATGTCACTTTTATTTCTTTAAAATTTAGACTTGGGATTTTAAGTATTTAAAGCTTGTAGTCGGTTCACAGGAACACCACAGCGAAAGAGGATCACTTGACAGATAAAGGCTAAAAGAACAGGGAAAGGACAAGCTGGACAGTCCATTTGACAGAAACAATTGGACTAAACAGAACAGAAAATGTCAAAGTTGTATGCTCAGAGTATGTTCTCAGTGTTGTTTTGGGCAGTTTTGATGAATATTTTGTTTATCCCTGACACGCTGTTGCCAAATTGTTAAATTCACACTGGCAGGTGGCTGTGAAATCAGCCCAAGAGAGGCTGCTTTCTTTCCCAGCCACACCTATGTCACCACATACACTCTGCATTCATTCCATAATGCAGTTTAAATGCAAAAAAATACAGCCCATATGTTAATGCTAATGCCATACTTTACATTAAAAGGTCAAACGAGCTCTGACAGCACACGTCCTTCACCCGAAACCACAGGAGCTGCCTCACTCCATTTCTGTCTACTTTTTTAATTTCATCATGAAATGAACTGCGGCTTTAATACATCACTATTCCCGTCACACATGTACACACACACAAGGTCTCAGGCATAAAGTTTTTAGAATCTTGATTGGATGCCGCAGTCCTCCACCCAGCAATCACATGATGGCAGTAAATTACTGTGGTGCAATATTGATTTTCAATCGGTAGATATCATACTCACATGTCCTCAAGCACACACACACATGCTAGACATAGGCACAGTAAGATATTACAGACACACACACTCTTGTACAGCATACTTAGTGAGGACACTCAAGGATATAATGCATTTCCTTGTCTTTACCCCAATCTTAACCATCACATCTAAATGCCTAAACCTAGTTCTAACCCTACAACTGGGTCTAACCCATAAAAAGCCCTTTAAAGTTGTGAGAACCAGCCAAAATTTCCCCAATAGGTCAACATTCTTTTCTCAAAATGATAGATTTGAATGAAAATGTGTCCTTACAGCCTACTATAGACATGTACACACAAACGCACAACATACAAATACATTCTAGGTTAATTATCGGGTAGATAAAGCAGGGTAATCCTGAATGACCGGATGAAGAAGAACTTTATGAATGTGCTTCTCTTCTCACACGCACACACACACACATACATGCAACTGTGATGAAGTCCCTCCAGAGACAAGTGTGTCCAATCCTCTTTTTTCTATCTAGGTCAGCCTCATACAAAAGTCTGCACACCTCTCTCCTCCTCTCTCTACATTACTTCTTCTCCCAGCTCTGTCCCAACATATTGCTCTCTACTGCTCTCTTTCTGTTTACCCCTTTTCTCTCTTTCTCTGTGTGTGTGTGTGTGTGTGTGTGCAAATGCTGACCAGTTTCAAGAGAGTTCCATTAATCCATTTGCCAAGGATAGGGTTAAAACGTTTTTTTGGGGGGTAACATGAGAATATGGCAATAAAATTTCCTGATATTCCTTTTTCACATAGCTGCCTGCAAATTACATTTAGGGGTTTTGCTGAAGCCAAGTGCAGAGTATTTTGGAAACATTTTGAAAGTAGAAGAAATGTCCTGTTGGTGGAAAGTCTATCTGTACAAAACAGCACCTGAGAGGAGTTTCCCACAGCCTCCAAACAAACTTAAAATATATGAGCTGTCCCTTCACTTACACTGCTGCACTGTAATCATATTTATATACTCTGATTTAATTGTATTTTATGACTTGTATATTGATTATCTTTACTGTGCCTAGTCCAAGGTTGTAACTTTGTTTGGATTTTCATGTTTTTTTTGTCAATTCTCTGGTTCAGTTTCTTGTCTGTTTTTCATTTGTTTTCGCTGTCCATTCAAATGCTGCATTGTAAGGGGTTTATCCAAATAAATCACATTTCAAATAATCTGAGTGTGTGGTGTATATGTGAATCTTCATGTGTATGCGTGGTAGGTTGTGATGATCGGCATCTTTTTGTCCTCCACAGACATTTTTCAAAGTGTCAAAGCGTCCTCTTGCTGAGGCATTTCAGGTTTTTTTTTCATGTATATAAGCTGATTTCTTTTCATCATGATGAGAAGAAATGACGTGTTTCTGGAAAGACACCTTGAATATCTTGATAGTTGTCTGCACGATTGAGCATTTGCATTCATACAGCAACTGACTTGTTTTCTAGACATTATTGTGCATAGGAAACTTTCAAACAATCACATTTGCTGCATGGACACAGAAAGACACAATGAATGCTGTATATATATGTGCAGTGCAAACTAAATCAGTCAAAGCCATTTGCTCTGTACAGCTGCTTCTGAAAGGGCCTTGAGCAAGACACTTAGCCACCAACTGGTACTGTGAGCCAACTCAGTAGCTATAGGGATGCACGACAAACGGGGAATTGCTCTGTTTCTCTGGCAAACCTTTCTTCAGTGTATAAATATTACATATAAATCCTCTTCCAATTATGCTATAATCTTCACAGGATCCATTTTGGCTGGTAGCATGAGCATATTTTATTTAAGGCGTGGATTTTCACACTGCTGTATCGTTTTATTAGAGCACACATTCAACAAACATCATGATGAAATGACCAGTGAACGCACAGGGAGGACTGCTTGGCTTACAGCCGAGACAGATGGACTATAACACCAGGCTAGGGCAAAACCGTAGCCCACAACGCCATGCAGGACAAACACACACACACACACACACACACACACACACACACACACACACACACACACAGCACACAGAACACAAGGAGATGGCCAGTCATTCCAGTCTCTCTGCCAAGGTCAGTGACCCACTGAGAAAGAAAGAAACATGGTTGTGAGCGTGTGCCTCCATACACACGTCTGATGTAATTGTACTTGACTAACATATCATTTAAATCTTTGAATCCTTCCAAGAATCATTTTAACATCCACCTTTGAAATGCTTATAGATTTAAAACATGATTGAGAATGATCACATGATATGAACGTGCTGTGCAACAGGGCGCGACCAGCTTTTGTTGTTTTCATGATGGTCACATTCTGTGATCACTGACATTTGGATTAGATTAAATTTAACTTATACAACATGGGTATGTCATGCTTTTTCACAGCAGATATTCTTGGGTTATTGGGTTCACTCCAGGTTCACTCCAGGGTTGAGAGAGCCAGACTCCTGCTATTGTTCAAGTGTAAAGAGTATAGGTCACACTAAATACTTGAAACGTAAACATGTACAGGCTCTTTTGTTTTGCCCAAAAAGGTTGTCATTTTAAAAGAGCGTTACATGTTTAACATACATTCTAAATGTGTTCCAATAAGGTGATTGAGAAATAACTATACTTACACAGTACTTTCAACCATGTATGCATCGGATTTTTCAAAATGACACTTACCATCAAATAAATTATTTGATTTACAGCCTGAACATTAAATCTGCAACAGCTGTCCTCCGTCTGCTCCCGGTTTGTGACTAAGACGCAGGTAAATGAGATCAAGACACTGCGATGTGTTGAGTTTGACTCATGACTGATGAGGAACTGAGCCCTTTGTGTCTGCAGCTAGCATGTCATTAAGCCTTGCTGAGGAAATTCCTCTCCAATTAGCCTTTCTGTGATATGAGGACCAGTTAAGGAGCGGGGCAGAGGAAGATCAGACCACCGAGGGTCGAAGCCACCATCTCACATAATAAACCCTCACCCGAAGATTCCCAATCAACGTGATTCAGTGCTGTAATTCATTCAGCGGCTACGTTTATGTCATTCGCTTTGCGCAAACCACCAAAAGTTATCACTAATCTCTGTATAGCGAACTTATCAGTGAACTGACATTAACTGACGTTTTCCCTGAAGCAATAATAGTTTGTACTGACACTTAAAAATGCATTTAGTTCCATTATTTGTCATTTCTTGCGACATCATTTTTTTTTAACCCACCTTTCACTTTGAATAAGGCTTCCAGCAGTGTTTATTCTTTCAAAGTCATAAAAAAAAGCAAGCCTCTCAAATTAATTTACACACAGGGAGCAGTCAGGTAGCTCAACAATGGCAATTACAGAGGAAGGAGTAGCAAGATCTTAAAAATAATGTCACTCGTAGAAACCTGTTGAGGCTGCATTTACGATGTTATGGTTTAAAGATGCAGGGACAAGACGCCCATGCTTGTTAACTGGAAATGTGTGTAATTATGAGTTTACCGTTTACCGTAAGCGCTCAAATGCTGGCCTCATAGTATTGTGTGTACAGAGGCGAGATTATCTCTCCTCTCCTCCCGCGCTCACCCCTCCTTCCATCCCTCTTTGCCTTTTTTGACTCACTAAAATGTCATCTTAACACCAAAGAGAACCCCTCTCTTTCTTTTGCTTTCTCATTGTGACACTTGTTCACCTTCTTTCTCCAAACATGGTAAACAGAAAAGAGCTGCACCATCACAGTTTGAGAATGTGTGTGTGTGTCGCTGTCAAGTGGTTGATAAACATCTCTCCCTCTCTCGGACACACTGTAACTAAACCCGTCTTCTTCACAGCCCATCTGTCTTTCTTGTGACTACAACCTAAAATTTGAGTGTGAAAGTCACAGAGTGGGGGATCACTTCTCATGGTTCTTATATACACACTACTGCACTCACTCACAATTTCTAAGAATTTGAACCACATCTTTCACACAATTAGAAGACAGCGCTGGGTTATAACCTGAGGGTGGAAAACCATAACAGCAGAAGTGACAGACGGCAAGAAGATTCTATGTTTGAACCCCAGTTCAACAAGGGCCTAATTTCTGTGTGGTGTTTGCATAATGCTTGCATGTGTTCGAAACTTCCTCTCCATTCTAAAGACATGCAGACTGGCTGTAGGTGTCTGTATGTTAGACTACTGACCTGTCTGTTACCCTGGAACTTTGCCTCTCTCACCCTCATGCCAGTTGGGACTGGTGCCTGCTCTCAGCTCAGCTCGTTCACAGGATAAGTGCTACAGAAAATTGGTGGACTAAATACAGCACAATATACAGTACAGTACAAAAACAACATCATTTATGATTATAAACGTCATAATTATGTGGTGCCTGATTCGTGCAACACATAATTATGACGTTTGTCCATCGTAGGGTGATCAGACAACAGATTATGGTTGGACGATTTAGGCAAAATACTGCAGTTGATTATCAACTCCATATATTCCAATGCAAGGAATCGGAACTTAAAAATATGAAAATAAGAGGACCTTTGATTGACAGAAAAATATAAACCCTTGGATTAAATGCATTGCAAATTGCAGCCTTTGTTATCTCCCTAGAATATTGACTTCCAAACTTCAGTATAAACTGCACAATAATTCTAAAGCCCTGATATTAACGTGCCTCTTGTAAGAAATCTCTTTTTTAGCATAATATTAACTCAATATTAACGCTGTTAAGTGTTCATTAGTGTTTGGAGTCAGTGGAGTGCATGTATGCATGCATGCATGAGTGCAAGCATGCTTTTTTTGCTGCATGCTCTGCGTGTGTACGAGTTGTCACATACACACCCCCGTCTCTGCAAATGTGAGGCTACTAAGCTCCATCACCAAGGAAACCAGCTTGTTGCCAGGTAGCAACAGAGAGAGAGCGAGAGAGAGAGAGAGGGGGGGAGAAACAGAAATAAAGCGAGAGAGATGTAGTGAGACAGACTCAGAAAGTGAAGATGGGGACACTAGAAAAAAATGACTGTGAAATCAAAGATGGAACTTTAATAGAAGTGACAATGAGCTAAAACATCATTTTTCCAGATGTGACTATAATAGATTTTTCCACACCAAGGGCTTCAGCAAATTTCAGTGTAAGGAAAGTTTCCTTTAGTGAACCATTTAATCAGTTAATTGACAAATTGTTTTCACACTTTGTTAGCCTTTCTCGCTGAAATCAAAATGTGCAGCAAATCCACAAGTATAGGTTAAGCAGCTAAAATGGAGCTGCCAGGATGCAAGCTTTCAGTGAAGGAAACAGAAGTGGTCAGCCATCTGCAATGACGTAACTTTAATCCATCTTTGCTTCCCCGCAAAGCTGCTTTTTTTTTTTTCCAATGAATTATCATACAATGTGCGTTCCCGTGTGCATGTCCCTGTCAAAGTGTTGGATATAATAGTTAAATCTGGCTTGTTTATGTCACACTCATTCAACAATGTAGAGGACATAGAGACCAGGTTACATCGCAGCTCTGGGCCAATAGCAAAGGTACTTTCTACTGACGATCTGATTCTCATTAGGAGCCGATTAAAAAACAGGAGATCAGTTTGTGTCGACGCATGTGTAGGCTGAACTCAAGTGACTTTTCCCCTTTTCTTTTTCTGTGCGGCTCGTCTATCTGAGTGTGATGATCTGTGTTTTAAATAATGGTCCATGAAGGAAGAGACCAAGAGAATAAACGACATTTCATTTTCTGTGTTAGATCATGACTGTCAAACACCTCCATTTTGGAAGGAACAAATATTAGGGAATAAAAGAATGTTAACCTGTTTTAAGAGGGACTTTCATTTCATACCAGCATGCTTAAACATACGCAATATCCCGCCTGATATGACACTGTCAAATTGCCAAACATGGCACACAAGCAGCTAAAGTAAGCGTTCAAATCATGACACAGCACATTCAGACATTTAATATGACATTGCATGTTTACACTGCAGCAGAGCACAGAGAGAGTCGGAGGGTGGGGGCTCACCAGTGAATTGAAGATGGCATTTTAATTAGATCAGGGAGCAGAGACAGAAAGAGCAAGGAAGGGAAAAGAGGGAGAAGTAAAGAGATAAGAAGCAGAGAGCGATAGAGAGAGAGAGGGAGAGAGAAGACGGCAGGCGCACGAGGAGAGAAAAGGAGCACACTTTCATGTGCATCACACACACTGGATTATCTATACAGTAAGTGGTAAAGCGTCGTCTTTCATGGGTTTCGCCCGTGATAATGAGCTGTAACACTGCATTGAAGCAAAATGGGTTATCTGCGCGACATGACTGCAAGCTGGATTCAAACAGAATGTGGAGTTCAAACATTTACCGTAGTTAAAAACTGAGGATACACACACATACACATATACATATATATATATATATATATTCTGAAACACTGTGCTTTAAGAAGAGGTAACAATTAAATTCACAAGAAAAGCACTAATAAAACGTTCCACAGAAATAATCTATCACAAAAATATAGTATTCCCATAGTGAAAGCTATGAAGTTTGGATCGACAATGACACATGTTAGTTAATTCAATTACAGACAGATGTTTGACCACATTAAACATCTATATAATCTATACAACAGAGAAAAAGAGATGTAAGGGAAAACTGGGAGGGAGAGACATGAAGAAGAGACGGGCAATGGAACGACGTAGAAGGAAATTTAGCGTCGGTAGCTATGATTTTCTCCCCACCATGCTCTCACATACACATATATAATTTGCATCATAAACAGCCCATTTATTGCTTTGGTGATTGCCATGAAAGAGAAAGAATCAGAGTTGCTAAGCAGCACTGACTAACTACAGTCTATAATCAAATGTGATTACTAGTATACAGTATATACCGCATATATAGTGTTTTCCCGTCTCATTTTATCTTTCACACTCCATTCATCACTTTCAGCCAAGTTATTTCTCCGTCTACAGGTCCATTTTACTCGTCTGTGCACTATTTTCTGCATCCTTGGCTAACGTGCTGCTTCACAAGAAGAAACAGTCAACACAAAGACAAAGACAGATGGAATAAGTGAGGGTGTATATGCTGTAAGCGTCTTAGAGGTAGAAAGACAAGGGTGTGAGGCTGAGAAAAATGAAGCAGAAAACACCTGGCTGACAAACAAGCAGCGTGAGTGTGAGAAGAAAGTAACAGAGTCAGTGACAGGAAGTCTAAAGTAAATATAAAAACAGAGAAGTCCATGTAGGGTCCCTGGAGTTGCTGGAGTTGCCTGGCAACCTAAAAGTTTGACTTGAATCTCACCGCCCAAGCCATTACTGTAGTGAACTAATCTGTACTTTAATGTAACTGCAGCACAGTCGGAAAGAAGAAAAAGATTTACAGCGATGAAACACAGAGGAACATAGACGAGAGCGGCGGGGAGCAAGCAACAGCTTGTTAGATAAGACCACAGACAGGGCACGGATGATTGGGACTTCAGCAGACTTTATTTATTTACGTTAGATCTGGGGACGTGCATAGATGATCAGCTTTGCAACTGCTTATAGTCCAAATTGAGAACTTGAAATAGTTTTTAGTAGCACCTTATTACACTTTTCATTGCCACTGTATCTGCAGTAGCAAATCGAATTCTGACTTAATTGGCCATTTCTATTTCTACTGATCTGACTGCCTGATCTGTAAGGTATAATCAATCAAAGACTTGATATTATCACAGTAAACTATCCAAAAATGAATAACATTTTACAATATATGAAATAAAGAGCTTCCTTCACCACATCTAAATCCTCCTGAAATGATAAAAGTCTTTCTCTTCCATCTGCCTCCTTCACCTTCTAATTCTCTAATATTACATATACACGTCCAAAAAGTGTTTCTTACAGTGTGTGTGTGTGTGTGTGTGTCTGTCTTTTGCTCACCCACTCACATCAAAGTCCCTGTTAAGCAGACTTGGTGAGGCTAATAGTAAAACCTAATAGTTAACACGTGTGGAGCCATGGACGGCCTAACCTTCTGAACCATTTGCTCTGTGTGTGTGTGTGTGTGTGTGTGTGTGTGTGTGCGCATGTGTGCGTGTACGAGAGGGAGAAAGAGAGAGAGAGCACAGGCGGTATAATGTACAGTTTGTATACGTGTGCAGCACATGTATAAAAGCTGACTCGTCTCAACTCAGGTTCACTTGTGAAACTGGAGTAAAATGGGAAATGACTCAAATTGTAACGTTTTGTAAGCATAGCATTGTGAGTAAACAGACCTCCACCTTTAAGTTAATTTTCAATTAATAATAATATTAATTAATCACTTACATGTTTATTTATTTACATAACAACGTATTATACTGATTTTGACACGACTACACCACTAAACGTGTCATTTTCTTATATTATTCAGTTCATATGAAAAGATCTGTGAACACATGGAAACATGGAACTCGTCTAAATGTTGCAGATGCTTTTCAGAGCGTGCCGAGAAACGACAGGAAATGTGAAGGGCTAGACATGTTTTCAGCTCCAGCAACATCTGTAAAGCATGCATATCTGGATACTTAAATGGTGTACTTATTTTTTTTTTATTATAAATGGAGCAAATGTATGCATGCCTGTGGTAACCTCCTGCTTTGAAGTGAAAGGTTCTGTGAGCACTTTAAAGCCGTTTAGATGGAGTGAAATATATTATTTACTGTCGCCAATAAGAGTGCAATATTGCCTTTTCTAGCATAAACAGTGACCAGTGAGTTCCGGACTATGATTTGAATTAAGGTTAAAGTTTAGGGTACATAGGGCGTGTGTGTGTGTGTGCACTTTGGAGACAACATTTCAGAATAAAAGTCCGTCTACAGGGAACAGCGTTTCCAATTATAGATTAA
Source organism: Solea senegalensis (assembly GCF_019176455.1). Taxonomy (NCBI): domain Eukaryota; kingdom Metazoa; phylum Chordata; class Actinopteri; order Pleuronectiformes; family Soleidae; genus Solea; species Solea senegalensis. The sequence goes on along the minus strand of NC_058023.1, from coordinate 29,455,535 downwards.
AAAAACTGTGTCCTTAACTGGAAAAATGCTGCTATTTGGATCAGTGGTTGCAAATAGTGGTTCGGGACAGCATACGTCTAATGGGACCGTATGTGTGAGCAGATGTGAGCAGCATTTAGCAGTAACAGCAATAACAGCAATAACAGCACTGGATCATTCATACAGTTATTCATACATGTTTCATTACTAAAAATGATTGTGAAGTGATAATATGCCTTTGTTATATTTGGCACTTTTTTTGGGAGTCGTGCTGGTGTCATAGGAAAGCTGTGATGCCAAACCTAACACTAACTATAATGTCATTGTCTGTGAATAACTGATAACAATAATGTTATTTTCTATTTGCGGTTTTAGGCCAAGACCTAATAAGAGGTAAGAGTAGAAATGAAAAAAAGATTTTAAGGATCATATCCATACATTAAATGGCATCATTACCTCCTGATTGTGATTTATGAAGATATCTCAAAATATTCAGTTTGAAGAAATGCATAATTTAATTAGAAAACGCTGAAAAAAGGTTAGGGTTTTTTCAAAGGTTAGGTTAAAAACATTTTCTGGGAAGTAACAGTTTTCCACTACGCTCCAGTGTATCCAATAAGTAGATCTATGAATTAATCAATTTTAGTATCTGCAACACAGACAACAACAACAGACTTTCATTTCCTTTCTCTTCTCCTACCGTTTTGCCACTTCTGTGCCCCAACTGCCCCCCCACCTCCACCACAACCAGCAACAACCTCATCTTAATACTCTGTCACTCTTTGTATCCATTATTCATGGCACAGTCGGCATTAAAGGACCTCGCAATATCGCTACGGCAACGACGCAGCAGAAGCAACCGCACTGGATCATGGGAAACTGGGTCACCTCCCAGGAGCGGGAGGGTGATGCAGGGGGTGCAGCAGAGGGAGGTCGCAATATGACAGCACACACACACACACACACACACAGAGATACACACACCTAATAGTTGTCCTAAAAAGCTGAAGGATTGGAAAGAAAAACGTGATGACGAAAGACAGTAAAGTGAAAGAATAGGTCAAATGAGATAACAAGAGTGTGATCAGTGATCCAGATAGAGCAAATGACACAAATCACATCATTTTTCAGCTTCACGGCTAAAGAGACACATGAAAGTAATACACACAAATACACACGCCCTCTTATTTAAAGTCTCCTCGTTACTGATGAAGAGTACACTGCTCTGTTCATATAGTTAATCTGGCTGCACAATATCAAACAATGAAAGCCTTATCTAAAGCTCACTAAGCTTTGTCATCACTTGCAGCCTCTTATGGGTGTCGTTACTGTATATAAGACTCTTACACAAGTTATATAGAGCTATAATTCCAACTGTTTGGTGACTTTTCTCAGTAAGTGTCACGTTAGTTTAATATTTATATATAAATGAAAAAAATATATAAGACAGAGTACACTACTGGATCTGCATCTGTTCATACTGTGCAACATTTGTCCTAAAGCACGAAAAGCTCTATGTTTCATAAACAAATCTATTTAAAGGGTACATTTTAGGTTAAAATAAGCACATTCATTTTGTTTACGTTGATTACTAATGATGAAGAGAATTAAGTCCACGTTATAATAATAACAACCAATCAGCCTCTCAACAACAAACAATAGATAAGCAAAAGCAAAAAAAACCTTGGGGTATTCATATTTTGCAACTTTAAAACAAATGCTGGAGCAGCTGACTCATGTTAGCTGGAATCAATGTGTAAAATATAACAAACGTCTTTCCAGTATTTAGCAGCAGCTCTCTGCGCACACTCCTCAGTTTTCTTAAGACTTAAGAATCCTTTATGTGCTTCTCTTTATCTATACCTCCGTCTTTGTGGTAGCTATGGATTTAATGGGGGAAGATCAATAAGGGAGAAGGGCCTTTAAGTGGATGCACCTCTAATTAAAAAGCACAAGCCCTTAAGTTAATACTTTCAGGGTATATCACTCACACGCACACACACACACACACACACACAGACTGTCTGACACATGTTGCCACCAAGAAAGGAAACGGAAACATCTGTTTCTATGGGAACCTGGCGCTTTGATGATGCAGATCACGCTAGAAAGCATCACTCACACACAAACACACAGCCATACACACACACCTTACATGTGTACATCTATGTAAACATTCACCCTGTGTGCATGTGTGTGTGTAAGAGGGAGACAAAGAGACAGAGAGTGAAAGAGAGAGAGCGAGAGAGAGAGAGAGAGCGAGAGCGACTGCCAGATCCCAGACCAGATGGCTAAATGTCAGTGAATACCACACCAACATCACTACTTGTCCCAAACACAGTCAATACACACTGCAACAAAGCATCACCTATTAATTCAGTGAGCTGAGGCCCATGCACTGAAGGGTAATTCAGATATTGTGTTTACTGTCTTTGATGTCAGCGTAACCAGGAGGCTTTTAAAAGCAGGAGCTGGGCGCAAAAAAGGGAAAAGATTACTATTACTGACAAGCCAGCTTCTTCCTGTTACTTGTAAATGTCAGCGTTTGCAGCTCAGTAGTCTTTAGTTTTCTCACACGGTGGAAATCAAATGACAGGAGGCCTTTTAGCTGCAAGTAGATGGCTTTCAGTTTGCTTTACTCGACTGGGGGATGTCAGACCAGGCTTTTACGGCTGGTCAAATATTAGTCTGGAATGATAAAGATGGACACACACACACGCACACACGCACACACACAGAGTACACATTGTACCTGTTTGCCACTCTAATTTGCCCAGAGATCTACTGAGCACTTCCATTACCTGTGTTGCCACAACTCTACTGTTTGCTGTATATGCACTTTGCTGCGTGTGTGTAATGCTAACAGCCTGAAAACTAACCATGCTGTGATCAAGGGCTTCATCATTGGGCTTTTACAGTCGTATATAATGCAGTATACTGTGTACATATGAAAATGCTCCCAACAAATCTTTATATCACACAGAACAATCTACAGTGTAATACGTGTCATATCTCTCTCCTAGTTTTCTTTGTATACTTACACAAATAATACAAAAGTATTTCATGGGAAAACTAGAAATCACTGTTGCTTAAAACAACTAAGCGTGAACAGAATTCAACGTGTAAGGACTGGATGGCGATCACAGCTCTTCGCTTTGGTATATTTTGTGTAACGTGAATGTGCAGCGGCTGCGGTTCTTCTCTCTCAGTGACAGTCAGTCTTACAGTCCTGTGAACAGTGCTTCTACCCACGGCTTCTGACTCGTATGAGTGGGTTGAATGCACATTTGCCCACAGAGTTTAAGCGTTAAATTTAAAACTCGACACCTAACCTTAGAGGAATCTGAACACGCACCCATTCATTATTCCAGTGATGACACACTCATTATTCGACTTCATGTACTCCGACACATTTACAACACAGATACACAGAAGATTAACAACGAAAACATGGCTGTTAATGGACGGCTGGAAGACTCTGCTCACAATTAGGCCCATGCTAAACCATAAAGGGGGTGTTTTGTGGAGGCAGACACACCTTTTTCAATAAATCAATACCCTTATTAGTGCTTGTATATACTGGGACAAGGACAGTTGTTAAATTGAGCAGCGCCGTCAAGTCACAACCGCAGCTCAACTGGAGTGGGAATTGAAATACACTGTATGATGTAGATATTTCTGATTAAAACGGGAACATTAGTTCTGCTCCCTGTGGTATGAGTGCATTGAGAAGTTTTTGAGTTTCAGTGATGGACAGAGACATCACTTTCTCTTTCTCCTGCGTGTGCTCTGTGGGAGCTTTAATGTGGGTCGATGTGAGGCAGAGGTGGACACTTTTAGCGCAGTAAAAATATCCTGCTCTATCTTTTTCTGTTCATTCTCTCCACAGCCCTCTCTTGCCTGTACTGCTGGCACATGTGGATCTTTAAACTAATGATCCAAAATTCAACTAAACATCGCAGCCTTTGTGAGTGATTGTTAGTGATTGTTGCCTTAGCATTTAGGAAACTTTATTTTAGTTTCAGGCCCTCTTCACCCCACTTGTTTGCCAAATAACATAAAACAAACCCACACGGTTATACTGTATATATTGACTTCTCAACAAAACGTTCTCTCTCTCACACACACACAAACCAAATAAACACAGCCTCAAAATCGCAGTGGTCTTAGATGTACAGTAAACAGAGGTTGTGACATGGGACAATTTCCATGTAATGACCAAGAAACATGTTTCAGATTCCTGCAGCACATTCACAAAAGCCTAAAATACACCCATGTTGTTCTAAGTTTGCACTGCAGGCAGACACACAAGCAACGGGGGCTCATATACTCAACCATGAGCACGTTCATGGTAAATTGGCTCTTTTTAAAAGATTAGGTCTGGAGGTTTGTGGGACTATTAAAGAAGCGCAAAGGAAGAGGAAATAATGTGGTAATTAATGTGGTGCCACAGGTGCCGTCATTTGGCGTCTTTATCTGTTACTTTTATTGGAGGTGGTGGAGAAGAGCAAAGCAAAGAAAAGTAATAGAGACAGGGAGGGACAGTGTCAGGATAAAACTCACGAAATGTTGCGTATTAGATTTATATTTATATTTGCTCACGACTGTATTGATCCTGTTTAACAGCCAGAAAGCCGGCGCTCAAAAAGAAAACTTGCCTTGAAGGGCTTTTTCTCCATGTTCAAGGTTAAATTGTATTCACCGTAAATCTCATGATGCACTTAAGACTCAGGACAATGGAGCTAAAACCAAACAGTCTAAAGCAGTAACTCTGGAGCTGTCGAGCAAATAATGGCACAAATGGTGACTGGGGTATTCCTTGTTTCCTCCACGGGAAAACAAATTTCCAAATAATGGCTCCAACTTGGAGTTTTGTATCAAAGAAACCAACAAAAGACTTCACCTACTAAATCATCTCTGTCATATTATGTACACAATAAATATGCATATACATGACAGCTACTGAATGTAATACAACGTTCTCCAAATTCCACAGTAGCTATTCTTACACACACATAAACACACTTATCCCTGAGTGGCTGCATTCCACTGTGTCACTTCAGAGGTGCATCGATACACACACACACACACACAGAAGAAAACGCAGACCAACATTGTTTAGATAAGTGTATGTACAGATAGATACTGATCGTTCCTCTCATCTATAAATAGACCCTCCTAGCAACCAGCAGACTAGCACCCAAAGGAACAGTATGTTAACTTGATCCTCTACAGCAGAACAAACCGGGAGAGGGAAAAAGAAATGACTGGAGACTGAAGAACGGACATCAGACGATAATTCGGAGAGTAAATGGGTAACAACATCTTCAACAGACACTTAACAAAGTGATGACTTTCAACATACTGGGTCCAAAGTGGCAGATGGTCGGTAAAATACACATACACACACTAAAACATGTTTTTCTTCGGGGCAACAGTCTTAATCACATAATAGTGTCAATTGCTGTGAAATCATAACGGCTCCATCAAATGAAAATCTGCTCAAAGACTGTAGGAATCATCATGAATCTACCACACTTGAGACTGGCTACGAACATTGCCTCTGACCCTGAACCATGTCCTGAAACATGAACACAGTTTTAGAAGGTTAGACTGAAGAACGCCTCTGTACACCAGTCAATCCCTGAAACTAAATATGGAACGTTTAAGGAGCCTTAAACACCATCTTCTGTTCAACTTATAATGTGTGTATTTATGTCTGTGGTTGATTGTAATGTTTAAAGTCTGTAGTTTCTTTTTCTGTCATGTATGTTTTTTTCACAAACAAAGCTGCTGTGATGCGAGAAATCATTTCAGGCATGTTCTCTGACAATAAAGTGTCATCGTATCGTATCATACGAGATCATACTGATCAACAGCAGTATTTATCTTTCACAAACATAAAAGACCAGGTAACACAAACATGGATTGTTTATCTACACACACTAAAAAGGACTACCTAGGTGTGCGTCCAAGACGTGATTCACTGACTTAAAGGTGTATTTGAAAAGCCTCCTGCAGAGTCAACAGATTCATCCAAGACTAAATAGTGTGTCACCTACACACACACACACACACACAGTCCCCAGTCACTAGACCTGAACCAGATGAACTTATTATTATTGCTCGAGGGCTTAGGTGTTTGCGTGTTGTGTGTTTAAGCTCGAGTGTGTTTATTGCCTCTCCGTCAATTAGTGCCTGGTGTATTGATTAGCTAATTGCTTGGTTATGACATCATTATTCTGTATATGTGGAAGTAGCTATACTGATCTGATTAGATGGAACAATAAAGGAAAGACAAGAGGGAGAAGGGGTTTAATGGGAAAAAGAAAAAAGGGAAATAAACAGCCATGTGGAAAATAAATAAAAAAGAAAAGAGTAGAGAGACGTTTCTTGCTCAGTTTGACAAAAAAAAAACCTTTATAGTTTATTTTCAAAACTGATGTTCCTGGGACTGAACATGCCAGCATGCAGCATGAGTTTCCTCCCTGAGAAAAGAGACTCTCTTCCACTTTGGTTCCTACCCTTCTTTCCTCAGTAACCAAGGACAGATGAGGAGCATCACTACGGTTACCATATCCATGACAACCTCTCCTGCTGCTATTATTGGGCATGCTGTCAAGGAGACAGAGCAGCACATTATGGGATGCAGACAGAAATAGAAATCTTATTGAAAGCAATACAACGGATCTCTGGTATTACATAAGAAAGGCTTGTGCAAATTTGACGAGGGGGAGCCATATTGATTCTAAACTCAGGCTCAATCACACAAACAGTCAGAGGTAAATCTTGAGAACATCATCGACATCGAGCCACAGTGGTGATGCAGCTGTTTTGTACTCATCAGGAAAATATAAACCTTTGTAAAAAGGGGAGGCAGACAAATGTGTCCCCACATAATGGGGCACATTATATGTAATGATAATTAATGATTAATGATATATTTATATTTGATAGTTACCTTCACTGAGAAATAGGGTGACACTTTCATGCTTTGCAAAATGTGCATGTGACAATTTGGTCTGTTTAAGCAAAACAGGCACAGCTCTGGATAAACCCATCATCTAAATGACTAAAATGTGACTATAATGAAAATCACAGCAGACACTCTGGCAAATGAAGCGATGGCAAGTAATATGGATTATGGCAGTCGTAGGTTTAATTACTGCCTCGCAAGCACAATGAAAGGACTAAATAAGGTCAATTGTCAAACTGAATGCTTATTACAGACACAATGTGTACAGTTAAGATGCACTTCTGCCAATGTCAAATGAAGGCACTGTTTATGAATGCGACGCTCTCATTCTGACTCATGCTTGATGCATGCCCTTGGCTTTGTCTTTACACCATGCTAATGAAAAAGCCTGTCATTTAGAGGTTGTTAAGAGGTCTTTAGGCCAATAGCTGACATAGAATGTATCAAACCTGTTGAACCTGTATACACTAAAATTAAATGGTATTAAACCAGCTCAGACTCAGGCCATATACACCTATTTTGCATATTTGTTCATACCATAGGTGAACCAATTCTCTCTCATACACACACACACACAAACATGGTTCAACTGTATTTCTAAGCCGCTGCTACATCTGCACTTTACTTCCTGTCTGTCAGAAGGTTATAAAAGTAATTGCCCACATCTGTCATGGCACTGAATAAGTTTATGCCTGTCTTCTATCTTTTTAACAAACTCAGGGGGTCACAAGTGAAATCCAAAATAGCCCTGTAAAAAAAATAGTAAATAGAAAATAGCTTCCATAAGGAGGTTAAAAATGTTCACACAATAGTGTGCGTCTACAAATATGTGTTTGCTGTTTCAAAACAGTCATATTAGCATCTTCTTTAACCATAATTCTTCTTATTCAATCTTGTTTGTCCAGTCAATAAAATAAAAAAAACATATATATAAAAGAAGAAGAGAGTGGGTAACAGGCACAGATTGAGAACACGCAAACACGTGTCCTCCCTCAGTTCCATTTACGCTTCCACTCACTCATAAACTGGCTCTGACGTGATATCATGAAAAGATAAATCAGATCATTCATTGTAAGACAAGTGAAAACAAATGTCATTTCTGTGCTTACAGACTTATAACGGCAAGCCCAAAGCAACTTCATGAGCACAGAAATGAAATCTTATCCAGATTATGTAAAAACAAAGCTCTCCCTAATACTAATTCAGTTCTGTAAATCAGCAGTTAGACAATCCACGGACATGTTGACATGTGCTGACGGCAGAGTCCATATACAGCACAGAAGAATGAGTAAATCATTCTTAGAAATTCAGCGACACAGAGTGACAGATGTTACATGGCCTCAGAGGGATTAGCATCCTCCCCACACTAATACACTGGTATCTGTGGGCTCTCTCACACACACACATACACATTGTACAGATAAATGTATTCATATTGATTTATGTTTACACAGCAACACACACTACAGTTCACACATCCTGATGAGTGGCCAGGGTTAGGTAATTAGAGTGGTATTTTGGCAAAAAAACAACAACAACACTCACAACCACAGAGTATGTACCAACACATGTCTTTGTTTAGTGGGATATTTTAGTTTGTCTTTTTTCCTTTAGATTAAATTATAGTACATTTATTAAATTAGAAGAGATGACGTTTTGCCAACCGCAAACAGAGTCATGTCAGTTCACCAAAAGCTCCAAGAGCTCACAAAGTCTCAATCATAGCAGTCGTTTTCTCCTTTGCCAAGAGCATGATTTTCCCCAGAAGACAATGATGCTTATCCTTTGATCAAACAAACTGGCTCTATCTGATACAACTGGAGACTTCTCGAGTCAAAATAACCAAAACCATGTATTGACCGCACGAGAATTCTTTTCACGCCATTTGTCTTGTCTTATACCTTAATAATCAATCCATAGCATCACGTAGCATCTCCTACTCTACTGCTTATTAAACACATGGCAGCAATTCACACTTGAGTCAGCTGGAAATGTGCAAATGACACGCTGATGAGGAATGCTAATTACCAGAGGAAATTCCCTCATAACCACCTGCATAGCTAATATGATGTGAGTCAACATATTACATTTATGAAAGAGACGCAGGTGTCCAGCAAACAACTCGAGAATAGACCAGCAACAAAACACCAAAACACGCTGACGTAGGATTGGAATCAAAAATAAAAAAAACAAACAAGAAGTGAGTGTCTGCAACTGTGCAGTCATTAAAATGTTGAAGATAACTCACCAGGTTGGAGTTGGTGGCGTTCGAATCATCCTCGGGGAAGGGGATGTAGACGGCTAAGGCCACACAGTTGGCGAAGATGGTCATCAGGATAATGATCTCGAATGGTCTGAGAGCGAGAGTTAAGGAATATACAAACTCTGACAACAGCAACGTGTGGAGACAGTTACGTTAGACCATCTCCGGTTGGCTTTCATGCACTTAAAGGTTCACTGTGTAAGAATTACTGACATTTATTGTGAGGCTGCAGGTTGTCACAAACATAGGACTCCTCTGCTGACCCCTGCTTTATCCAAGAGCATCAGGAAACTGTGGTGGCCTTTGCAAACAGAAGGGCAGAAAGTCCTCTGCTTATAGTTATTCCAAAGCTACGCAGACAAACTTATGGGATGCATGGTCAATTTCAATTTGCCAATTCTGCTAAATATGACACTTTTTTTTTTTTTAAAGTGAACATTACACAGCACAAAATAATACAATGTGATCTAAGTCTGATTATATTGAACAGAAAAAAAGCCTCAATGTCACGCATGTTTTGACAACAGAGAGGTATTTTTAAACACCCTTACATATGCAAAGTATTTATATATCCTATACATGCACACACACACACTCAGCAAAGTGCACAACCAATGTACACAACGAGAGAGATCAAAGCTGTTGAGTTTGCCTTTTTGTTAACAATAGGACACACTGGATCACACAGAGTGCATGTGTGTGTGTGTGGGGTGGGGGGGGGATTCAAGGCTGATCAAGGCAGATGCTTAGAGAGAGACAGTGCATGTCCTAATATGGGTGCAGTGAGGAGCAGGCTTGTCGCGTGGAAGACGGGATGTGGACGGAGGAAGAGTGAGAGCGAGATGGAATGAGAGGAGCAGAGAGAGACACAGAGGGTTTTTATTTGGAGCGGTCCTTGAGAGGGGAGTGACCTCATTATTTTTGGCCTCGGAGAGAGAAAGAAGGAGAGGAGAGATACAATGTGAGAGAATGGGAGAGTGAGAGAGGGAGGGAGAGAATGTGAAGGAGAGATAGAGGAGGTCTGGTTTTCATCAACACAATTAGTAACTGCCACCGCTGTCACCTCTCTCCACCTCCTTTTAGCTCTCCCCTCTGCTTTCCTCTTCCATTCTTATCTCCCCTTTCCTTTCTTGAGGTCTTATTTCGATTCCTACTCCCCTTTTTGCGGCACCCTAGATCGGTTGGGACTCCGGGTCTTGCGTCTTAAAATAAACAGCAACATACTGACGAGTTGCACTGTCAAAATCTCAAATCAGGAAGATGAAGTGACGGCAAACTTGTACCTTTCTAGCTGACATCCGTGTTCAACACACTGCATCAAGCAATAAACACAGAAGGTCAGAAACAAGGTTAAGCACAAGTGGCAGTTTTGGCAGGTGGAAAGCCAATGAGGAATCATTCCCTTGTTGCTACAGTATGAAAACATTAAATGGTTGGATAAGTGCAGGGGACACACGTGTTGGGAAATCGGCAACAGGAAATACTACTGGTGCTTTACAGTCAAAAAAGAAAAAAACAGTTAGCAGCAATCTTTTACAAAGTAATCAAAGTGGGAGAAAAAGAATTATCGTAATCCTAATGCAATTTGACAAGATTAAATAACTAAAAGATGTTCTCACTCAGGATTGAATTGTGAAACGCTTACATTTGTTGCTTTAGCCTTAATCAGTTTGACCCTGGTTATCTAATCAGAAAGTCATGCGAAAATACGAAATGAATTTCCCAACAGCCTCGAGGTCCAATCATCATTTACATAAAAAGTGTGAAATGTTTTGTTCCGAAATCCCCAAGCAAACTAAAATCCATTTAACCCTTTAAATCTGTTTAATTAGTCAAAGTGTGATGGAACTACGGGGACACATAAACTATAACCAGGTTAAAAAAGAAGAAGAAGAAGTGACCTCAACTATTAACAATCTTCTACTTAGTCTATGTATACTAACAGGCTTGTTGTGTTCTAATCTGTGAGTGTTAATCACTATTTTAGTAAAAGGCCTGCAGACAAAGAGTGAGGGGGAGAAAAATAAAGAAGACTTGGATTTTTTTTTACAGTAGTAGCTAATACTTTGTTTATGTTTGGATTAAGAATTGACCCTTGAACACCAGCGGTCACAAGATCATTCAGCTCATTCAGCCTGGGACCAAAATGCATCAAAGTTAATCACTGACTCTTGTACTGGGGGCTCATTAAAAACACACTCCAGACACGCGGGCACCCACAGACAAGCAGGCCTATGACTCACTCTGGGTTCCTGACCCATAATTTAAGAAAACCCTTGAGGTCTGCTTCCATCAACATGATAATAAATCTCATGTCTGCTCTGCTGTTGAGAGGAAAACACACACAAAAAAAAGTCTGGACATGGAATACTGTATTCTAAATCTGTTAATGGTGCACGTTAGTCAGCTGAGATTTGCTATCATAATATATTTAATTGCGGGCATATATATTTAATCAAAATAAAAAAGAAATATAGTATAGTTAAAGAAGTAGTCAGTGTCTAACTTTTGGTGATTGATGCCTCTATTTGGTCTTTGTGAAAAAATACAATGTAAGATTCCGTGTGTTTTGTCGGGCGACACGAGATTTAAACATCTGTACTATTATCTCCAGACTTAATCAGCCTTGTATGAACTCAATTGACAGTGACATGAGTGAATGTCTAACATTTTGCACTTGGTTCAGATGGATACGGCTGTCTGTTTAACATTTACATTCTGAATTTTAACAAGCTCATTACATACACACCACAAATGACATACACTCCACTGTTTATACCAGGATGCTGCGTTTCTAAGATTATGAGCAGTCAAAGCCAAATAAAAGATATGCTGATATTATTTGGGAAAGGAAGTCCAGAACTGAACTGAGTTGTAACGCTGGAAGCATTTATCAGAGCAGAAAATGCATAAAGACAGTGTATTCCCCCTAGTGCCACCTGATGTATAATCTGTTAGCCAGAAGCCAGTGTGTGTGTATGTGTGTAAACTCACTCGTGCACCTTTTAAAACTACCACTTAGTGTGATTTCACATAGACAACATGCACACCTGCCCCTGCTCTATCCTTGTCTCTCACGCTGACCTTGCAAGTCTGCAGGTAATGCTTCATGTGGCAGTGCTCTGTGTGTGTGTGTGTGTGTGTGTGTGTGTGTGTGTGTGTGTGTGTGTGTGTGTGTGAGTGAGTCTTTTATCATCCTGGTGTAAGTATGTGTGTGTTCTCTAATCTATGAGTGTGTCTCATGTGTACGTCTGAGCTCAGACGGGCACCATCGACCTGTTGAGAGCAGTCATTGTTGTTGTCTTGGTAACGGAGGAGGAAGAGAGGAAGATTTTGGAGCCAGCATCTCCAGAGACACAGGTACTCACAGAATACAGGACACACACACACACACACACACACTTAAAAGCCAAATGAGTACAAACAACACACATGCATGACGACAAACGCACAGAGAATGAGGTGGCAAACGGACAAGCGCTCAATCAAAATCTTATATTTAAATAAGTCACAGTGACGCACATCCAAATGAGATGAAGGCATGCTGCTGTTACTCTTTTCACTTTTTTGCCCACCCTGTTTACCTTTTTCTCTTTTTCGTATTTCTCATTTCCTTAAGAGCCCACTCTGAATTTGCTCTTCTTTCCTACGCTCATTTCATTTGCTCACCTTCCTCTCGCTCTCTGTTCCTTCCCATATTTCAGGGCTGTTTAAATGAACGACTCTGGGAATTGTGGGTAATGATCTGAACTCTCATCAGTCATTGGCGGAGATTGTTCCAGTGACCCTGAGGGTTTCTGCTGGCTAATTTTTCTTTTCCTTTCTTGCATTAGCCCAGCTGGACAGTGTTGCATGAGGTGAGTGTCTGACATCTGAGTGTTGATAATTATACATACACAAGGTGACCAGCAGAAGCGCCGTCTGTACCCGCTGTTTTACAGCCAAAAGGGTGATAGCACACATTTAAAACAGCAGGGTTGTTCCCATGGGACGTTTATAGTTGTTCATTGTTTAAAAAACAGCATGTGTCTATTGATTTAAGTGTTGTGATTTTCACTTAAACTAAGCAAAATCACTATTGTTGAATTCATTCTCTAATGCAGTCACAATCATATGCATCATTTCTAAATCACCCCCTCTGCCTTCTCCTCCTCTCCTTTTCACCTGCACCTCCTCCTCCTCCTCTGTACTTATTATTTGACCTCCCTCTACTTCATCATATTTTTGTTTACCTTTCCCATCCACCCCAGGATCCCTTGCGCAGTCCCTCCCTCCTCAGCTACTCTGCTTCATCATCTCTCCTGTCAACATCCTTGCCCTCTGGTCCCTCCTCTTCCTCTCCCTCTCTCCGCCCTCAGGACATGTGTATGTGCTCTTGGTGAGCTCATGTGGACCCTCTCCTATTATAGATCACTTTGACTGTGACTCTGACCATTTCTGTCTGTCTGTCTGTCTGTCTCTCTCTCTTATTATGTTTAGCAGCTTAAAAAAAAACTCCAGAGGACAGGAAGGGCATGTTTAGGAACAGCAGGAATAAAGGGATTTAGATGGATGGAGGGACAGCGGGAAGGAGATAATAAACAGTGGGAGAGACTTTAATGTGGAGGATGGAGGAGCTGAAGGAGTGATAGAGGAATGGATGTACCTTGGGAGTAAGGGGATGAATACAGTCAGGAAGCGCTGGGGAGCGACATCATGAGGAAAGGTGTGAATGATGGATGAAAAGGACAATTTTTTAAATACTCCTGTGACAAAACAACAAAAAAGCCTGTTGGAGCAAAAGAAAGAGAGGGAGAAGGACAGAGAGAAGGGATTAAAAGAAAGGAGTGGAAAGCAGAAATTCATACTGAGTGAGGACTTGAAAGAAGAGATATTTTGGGATAGAAAATAGGGAGTTTGATATGCCCGTCCATCCATCCATCCATCTGTCCCTTAATGATTCCACTTAAGGTAGCATCAGTAACCTTTATACTTGAAAAACACAGATACGTCAGCCTTTAAGAATATAACTAACCATCTTTCATGGTTATTTAAAGGATACTTCCACTCTACAATGCTGATGCAGGCCCTGCGAATGGGGTTCTTGAGTGTGAGACAGAGTAGTGCCCGTGGCGGCCTTGTGGCTGTCGTCGTTGTCTGTTTCTTAGGCTTGGAGCTGTAGTGTTGTCTCTTCCGTTGAGTGGAGCTGGCCGTGGAGATGGGCCCGCCCCCTCCCGAACCAAGGCCCGCCCCTCCACCTGAAGCGGCATTGCCCATCATCTTTGCCTGCCGTGCAGCATCGATGGCGGCCTGCCAGCTCAGGGCCGCCCCCGGCGTGGCGATGTGCTCTGGAGCCAGGCCCACCACGCCAACCCCGTGGTTGACCCCGCCCCCTCGTCCACCATGGTCGCCATGGCTCCCGCCATCACTGTGCTCATTTGTCAGGCCGGGGGGAGGAGGCCGAGGCAGGGGGGGAGGTGGAGAATAGTCGGAGCCTGGAGTGGAGAGATGAGGGAGAGAGAAAGGAGACAAAAGTTAGAAAAGCACACATTACTTACTCCCAGTAAGTTAAATACAAAATATTGAGTTGCTACTGTGTTTACTTTGGAGGCTTCAACAGAATTTTTCATCACTTAGTAACCCCTGCATATTTTTCAGAACTCTCTTGATGGAACAGACTGTTGACTAATATACTACCCACGTGTCAAGTATAAGTACAACAGAGATAACTGTACAATGTGTAGCTTCTCACCATATTGTGTTTATATTGCTTCAACATAACACCACTCATCACATCTCACGTCGTGTGGTGTAGTGAACACAATCTTGTAAATACAAAAATACATCATCTATGTTTCTTGAAAGGTTTTAAGCTTAAAAAACAAATCCGAATAATAAAATACGGATCCAACGTCACACACTTCAAGTTTCTCCTTTTCACGGCGCAGAGGCAAATTTTATACGCTCTCGTGAGACATTTGTCCAAATTTGAAAACATTTGGAAATACTTTAATTCGCAAATTTGAGTAAAAATATCTTCATAAACTATTCCCTCATCTGTACTGCAGACAACAAATCCATATAGTGGAATAAAAGAAAAAGAAGAATGTTGGAGCAAAATGAGGGGCAGAATTACAATAATCTCCTCGAGATTACATTGTCGGAATTGTAAAAAATAAGACTAAGTGAGTAAAAGTAAGGGAGAGCGGATTATCCATACTGTATGCTTAGCCAGATTAAAGACGGTTATAATAACCCCCTCAGCCCCACTTTCACTCTGACATCTGAATAAGAATTCCAGAAATGCTCTCACTCTAATCCAAGATTACGCCATCACAAAAGTGACATAGTGTCCATTACCCTTTTCTGGTCAAGACAATGCAAATTCCTTGCACTTTGAGATAACAAGATCTTAATAAAAATTATAATCAGATAATCTCACTGTATCAGGGAAAAGCAGATTATGTATCAGGTTTGGTTTTTGAGTTAATACCAAAATAAAAAAATCAATATCCACTGTAATACACTCCTACACTTTAAGTGTTTAATACATTTATAACATAGGTAGCCCCCAGTGAAAGCCTGGTAGTGTTACCGTATGTAGATGCAGGAATTTTACCAGTGCTTTGAACAGCATTTCATTATGCTACGCACTACAAATTCACATTTGATCAAGTAATTACCAAAGTCAGACTGATAAATCACATAAAGATTAGTTTACAGAGGAAAAAAAGGTTAGAAAGAGGCAGAGAGAGAGTGACTTATCCCGTAATATACTTTCAAGTATATTTAAGTCTGAAAACACACTTCCTCAGCAACTTAATAACGTGTCAGATCTCTGACAGCTTACTGTTAAAAATGTAGTTTTCGACAGGTGATGTTACTTCAGTCAAACACTAAAAGAAACATTCCAAATCAGCTATTAATCCCCATTTACAATTCAAAGTGTTTGAAAACATATGATCAGTTACTCCTCTAACAACTCATTAAACGTTGCTTTACATGACATGCTGCACTCCAGGAAATACAATTACTTGCATTAAAAATGTAAGCTTGCACTAATGCGCCATTATCCAATTCAAACTCAAAAATTTAAAATATCACAATGAATGACTCGCAGTATTATTCACTTGAAATAAACCATAAGAAGTTAAGTGTCTAGCTTAAGTGCTTAAGCTAAATGCACTTAATAATAACAGTAGAGGTGCACACAGGTTGTGTTCATAGACATTTGTGTTATTATAGTAGGTAAAACTGAAGTAGTTGGAAAATTATCACCGTTTTTATGTAGCAGCTGACAGTACAGTGTATCTTTTTTATTTTACTGTACTTTGATTTAATTCAATTTAGTATATACATGAATTACTGATGTACTGACAAACACGGGTTTCATTCTATAATGTTTCAGGTGACTGGAATTTTAATTATTTGACAAGCTCTTGGACAGTTTGATATATAAGCTATAATACTGAAATCATATCTAAATTTCACAGCTGAGGAAGGTAGCAAAATTAGCCAGCCATGCTAATATTTTATCTGGGGGTTAGCAGATAGCTTAGCCTAGGGAACAGACACACATGGTATACACATTGCTTCAGGTGGGAAAAAAGTGATAGAACACACAAAATAACTCAGCTGCTAGTCAGTTAACATTACTAAGTGAGTAAACAAAGCGAAGGTACGATTACCAGGGGGCATCGTCTTCCACTTAAGGCGAAGGGTTAGCACCACTTGTGACCCAAGCTAACTTTCACAAGCTAGCTTCTCAGCCAACAAGACATACCACAGGAAGTAACTGTACAACACATCTAACAAATTTAAATCCTATGTTTCTACCATTTGCTTATCACTGAATTAATAACTGTACTCTATACATGTTTTAAATAAAAAACAGTGACTTGGACAGTGATAAATTTGAGGAAGCTAAATGGAACTCCACCGTCGTTAGTTGGATTATTTACACCTGTGATTTTTCTTGGGAGACTGTCAAAATGGCTGCTGTGCAAACGACCCAGCTCGTTATTTCACTACACCCACCTGTGAAACCTGACAGGAGTCTGCAGCCTGCTCATATGACCATGCAGAGGGGATGTCATAAAACAACTAATAAGTGTTTGTTTGTTTGTTAGTACTTGACAACTTATCTTTTTTTTTTAGAATTAGTTATTATTATTGCACACATACAAGCCGGGTGCAGACGCAGTGGGCAGCACTTATCTTGCCTTGCTCAGAGGCACCCCAGCCCTTGACCCGTCCTGGGATTTAAACCTTAATTATTTATTTCATTGACGTTGCAGTTTGTTAGTTTTTATCACTGCAATTCATTTTGTTTTCTGTTTTATGCCAACTCACGTGTAATAATTGTTTCAATAAAAGCTAAACAAATCTATTTTATTATTTTCATTACAGCTAAAAGAAAAGAGAAAAGTGGAATACCCTCAAGGTAATAATAAAACAAATGCGCTGAAAATAAACAACAGCAGATACAGTATGTCTGCAAATATTTACAGTAGGAACAGTGTGCTTTGAATAGAGCAATGAAGCCGTGTGAGTGTTCTTTACATTCATGAGTGATGATGGCACTTAATATCAGATGCAGCTGTGCCTCACGGAAAATGCCACTTTCATTTCAATGTGGTGCCTATCCTTCACCTCATTACTCGGCTGGGAATATTTGTTACCTCATTTTCTCAAACCTCTGGAGCAGAGGTTCCCTGTGACATTTGAGAATGGAAAAGTCAACACAAATTCATCATATATAAAAGCATGAAAACACACATTCATGCGTCGCGTCTAGTAGCCACTGTCCCAGCTGATTATCCATACTGGAAAGAATCCTCCCTCATTCTCTCCACTGCTGACTCCAGCGCCAGTTAATATGTGTCTCCTGTTGCACATCATAGTCATCAACTCTCTCTTTCACTCAATATCGCTCTCAAACATACACTTACACAAACAGACACATAATCACTCTCAACACTGCTGCTTGATCAGTTTATCTCACGCCGCCTGCTCCTCTCGCAGGGTGCAGTCCACTGAGAGTGCGTTTATAAGTGTGTGTGTGTGTGTGAGGATTACAGCAGTGTAAAACTTTAATAATACTGAGCTCAGTAATCTCTCTGTCTGACCATGTGTTTCGCTGTGTCTGTCCTGTCTTCCTGTGTGTGTGTGTGCGTGCATGCTGTATGATAGACTGTGGAGAGAGACCGTAATTCCATTAGCACCCCATACTGCTGCAGAGAAGAAAAAAAAAACAGCCTAGCAGCCCCTGGAAATTTGATTCTGATTGAATGGGAGAGTGAGGAGAAGAAAGGAGAGGGCAAGCAAAGGGGGGAAAAAAAGAGGATGAAGGGAGTTTAAGATGTAAGAGGAGGGAAAGGGATGGGAGAGACAAACAGGAAGGATGAAGGAAAACACAAAGTGTCAAGATAAGATAAGGTGTCACAGCAGTGAATGTGATGTTTTAAATGTAAAGAGGCGAAAATTTAAGTTTATTATCCTAAAATAAGATAAAATAGTCCTTTAAAGCAGAATAAACTTCATCTAATCTAATGTAATCTCTAATCTAATCTATAGAAACATGTTGGCTGTTGATATTATGAAGGCAAGAGAGGAAAGAGGAAGAGGAAAGAGGAGAAAGTGGAAGATTGAGAGTACGAGAAATTCTAGCAGAGGGGTTGACTGCGTAACCATTAATGACCGCTCATAATCCAATAATCTATTTGTCCATTAAGTCACTTTATGAGTGAAAATGAGTAATGCCAATTTCCTGTCAGTATTACACTGAGAAAAGAAGTAAAGGGCTAGAGTGCCTTTACCATTAATGACAGCACATAATCCAATAATATTACAATAGTATGTGTCATTTCTTAGTGACAAGGCTGATTCTGTGTAAGTATTACAGTCAATTTTATCTTTACTTTGTCAGTAAAGCTCTGTTACAATTTACTGTAATACTGTACCAAGTACTCTATCACTAACTTCTAAGTACTACACAGCAATCTCATAGTACAACACAGTAAATACTTATGCTATATACATAATTGTTCTTAAAGATTAGCTGTAGTCACAAGTACTACAATAACTGTGCTAGTTTATTGCCTTATTAATGCAAGGCAAATCTATTTGCGTCGCACTTTAAGGTGTGATACAGGAAAAATATGAAAGGCATCAGAATAAATCCAGAATGTGTGACAGGCCTATTTCACAGCAGACATATTACCTTACAGTCGCAATGAAAGCACAGGTGTTACTGATAAAATTAACAGTGGTGGTGGCTCGGTTCTATTTAAGCGTTGCAGTGAGCCGGCATGAGAAAACGCCAAGACTTTGACAATGAAGTGGCCATATTAAATTTAGCCATGATTAGTTTTATTTACGCCTGCTCCACTGTGACAAGTCTAAACGTCTTAAGTGAAAAAGAGGCTCTTGTTAAGGGCTCTTCACACACTTGTATTGCACAATTTAGGCTCTTATCAGCTATTAAATTTGGTGTGGACAAATGTGTATGTGGCCGTCTCTTCTGAAAGGTCTGAAGAGTTCAAACTATAGGTCAAGAGATGTGGTAGGTAACTTGATACTATGACCTTTCGCTGCCATTGTAGGGATGTGTGGCCTGGTATTGTAAGCAGAGATGGGTTTTTTTTGGTCTTTAGTTGCAACATTGCTGGTTGCTTTTTTAAACATCCTTTACAGTCAAAGTGTGCTAGAAATAAACGTTCCTGTTTCTATGGATCTTGTTTTGTTATGAGGTCTCTGATCCTTGAGATATTTTTAAGGTCGGTATATAGCAGGCTGATTTTGTTCCAGATTTATGTGTCTGAGTTTAGGATAACACTGAGGTTTCTCGCTTGAGTATTACTACTCCACAGGGACACATATATACATTTACACATCATCTGAGTGGTAAAATGACATGAAACAGAATGATTTTAAAGCACATAATAAGGCATGAATGAAGTATATTGTGGGGCAAATATGTTTTATGCCTCTTTAAACCTCCGTTTATACTGGAACGACAGTCAGCATTCACTCTCACTGAACCAGAAATGATTCTAACTGAGCCGAACTTCAGTGTGAACTGAACTGTGGATTGTAATGAGCTGTGATACAAACGCAAGTCAGTGTGACTGATAGCGACTGAATGATAAAGGCTGGGGAGAGATGCTATCACTACAACTCTAAGCACTCTGCCATTAAATGTCATTGCTACACACACACACACACACACACGAAAAGCACACAAATAAATACAGCTATACAATAATGATCACAACACAAACTACATCAGTGAAGGAAGAACATAAACCAGACTTCCATTGTCATGAGTTGCTCTGCTCCTATAACAAAGATCAGGACCAATCAAATGATCCCACTTTAAACGATTTTCTCATGTCATCTCCTCTGTAAAATCCTTCTCTTTCTCTCTGTTTTCCTTCATTCTTTCTCATCTCTGTCCTCTCCTCACCTCATTCCTACAGGGATGTGTTGAGGTGGACAATGATGATGATAATTATCAGTCAATTAATGGATGATGACATCTGATCAGACACTAATTAAGGGGACACAGGCGTGCGCACACAAGCTGATAGTTACAGTTAAAAGAAATTATATTAACATTACTGATCGGGCCTGACCATTGATTTATTTTGTATGGATCCCAGTAGACAAAGCATCCACTCACACAAAGTCCTGTATTTATATCCATTTTAAAACTTGCATTGCATTCGTCTGCAGCAGCGAAGACAATAAAAGTAAAGGTTATAAATAAAAATAAACAAGCATTTCCACACCTATGACTGTAATTAAGATTATAAAAACAGAACAGACTATACAGTATCTACATTAAGTAAGCAGGATACATATATATATGTATATATACAGTACAGGCTTAATATTTACAGGAAATGGATAATGTGGTCTACTGTACATACAGCAGTGCTGGTTGTACAGTCTTAGAGCAGCAGGGAGGAATGACCTGCGATTTACATTTAAGATGTTTCAGGTCATCACTGAAGCTGCCCGGTGCTGTGATGGTCTCCTGCAGCGGGGGTTGGAGAAGAAGCTATTCATCATAGATGATAGTTTGGCTGTCATCCTCCCACCGCCTCGACTGGGTCAAGGGAGCATCCCGGGACCAAGCTGACTTCTTTTTTTTTTTTTTAATCAGTGTGTGAGTCCAGCCTCTCTGCTATGGAGATGCCACTGCTCCAGCATACCCCCCAAAAAAAGATGACTGATGCGACAACACATTGATAAAAGGTCTTCAGGAGTCAGCAGCATGGTCAGTCCAGTCCAGTTTATTGTTTGAATGAACACCCAGGTTGGGGGTGTTGAGTGTCTTCCTCTATCAGTGCTCTGTACTCCTTGAGGCTGACGTCTGCAGAGTACAGCAGATGGAACCAGAACCGCTCCCTGTACTGCAGACACCCAGTCCCGGGCTAATTTTAAACCATAACCGTAACCATAACTAGTTAATCCCATATTGATTGGTCCTGGTAAGGTCAGTGTTTTTGCCACAAAAGGTCCCAAAGAGTTAATAGATGCAAGTACACACACACACACACATACCATTCAGTGTGGTATTCCAGCCCCCGCTACAGTACCTCTTCATCTACTGTAGCCCTCCTCTTCCTTTTCCTCATCACTGCCAAATCCTTCAAACATCTCCTCCCCTCCTCCTTTCCATCTCCTCCTCTCTCTCCCAGCTACATCCATCTCCTTGATACTTATTAACAGTTGCCAACCAAACACCACCTCTCTTT
Source organism: Solea senegalensis (assembly GCF_019176455.1). Taxonomy (NCBI): domain Eukaryota; kingdom Metazoa; phylum Chordata; class Actinopteri; order Pleuronectiformes; family Soleidae; genus Solea; species Solea senegalensis. The sequence goes on along the minus strand of NC_058023.1, from coordinate 29,433,574 downwards.
TTCTTCTCCTCCCGTTCTTCTCCTTCCTTTGTTCCTAATCTATATAGCTGTCACTCCCTCCATTGCCTCCAAAGCAGTGGACAAGTTCATTCTTAGCCGCGCGCCCTCCCTCCTCTCCTCCATCAATCTGCTCCTCCTCCTCCTCCTCTTTCCATTTTTCTCTATCTTGCTTGCTTCGCCGCTTCTCACTCTCATTTTCAAACAGCTGACAATTATTTTGCTCTCCGTGTATAACTAAGAAGAACATGTTTGTTTTTTTAAACTTTGACTTGAGGCTAAACATAAAACGGCATAATCAAGACGAGGGATACTCAAATCTCGTTTCATTCTTTGACACAAAATCTGTGACTGTCACTCGTTCGCTGCTTTTCGAGGTTTACATGCTGCATCCTATCATTATCATTGTCATTGTAAATACCAGTTGCAACTCAGACCTGTTTTTATTCCAATTTACGAGGGATCCACTCGCCACAGACGCCTCACAGTTCATATATGTGTGTGCACAAGCACGAGCGACACAGAAGCACTATTACTCTTACCTGTGTGCATTCCACTCTCTCTCTCTCTCTTGTCTGTCCATATGTGCCCATTATCTGGTTGAGTGGACACACCGCACAGACACACCTGCTCCCCTCGACGTGCACACACACAAGCTCACATATGCACCGACATATACACATACTCCCCCTTTGAAAGACGGGACACACATACACACGCACCTGCTTCATTTAACCTTTGACCCCCGCTGAATAGAAGGTCAGGGCACGTGTGCATCCGTGCACAGAACCCACGCAGCGTGACTGTATGTAGTTGGATTATACTTTAAAAAGGGAAACACATGACGAGGCAAATTAAATGATCACACACACACGATGTGTGTGTCAACCACAAAATGTACAATATTGTACACACACAGTCTCAGGTCTTCTTTAATAGAATGCCATGTGAAGAGTGTAAATGGTGTTGCCATATGAAGCAAGATAGACTCTTACTCCTTAGTCAAGCACTCTATTAGGTACACCTGTTCAGTCACGTGTAAATCCAAATATCTGACGACCCGCTGAAGTTCAAACCGAGCATCACGATGGGAGAGTAAGGTGATTTAAGTGACTTTGAACATGGCATGGTTGTTGATGCCAGATGGACTTTTCTGAGTTTTTCAGAAACTGCTGATAAACTGGAATTCATCCTTTGGGGTTACATAGAATGGTCCAGAAAAGAGAAAATATACAGTGAGCAGCAATTCGCAGCAAAGTTTTATAAGGTGGAAATGCCCCATTGATGCCAGCGGTCAGAGGTCTGAAGCTACAGAGGCTACTACACACTTTATTATTTATTACTTAGAGATTTGTTTATGTGATTTGATTCTTAATGGCTTGAACATAAAGATAATTAACTAACAATTGGTTATGTTTTCCTGTTATCATATTAAATAAGCTTTGTGATGTTAGTATTCTGGATCCTTTTCACACCACATTATGTTGGCGCTTGAGTGGCATCTACGCTACAAACGGACAAAAGGTTGAATTGTCGAGGGAAATTCTTGGTTTGTTTACTACACGTTTAAAATAAAATGCTTCTCATTTATTTGAACACGACACGGCAGTGAAAACACATTTGTCTGTCCCACTTCATGTTGTTTGACCTGTTTTTTCCCCAGTCAACAAAAAGCTGTTATGACAGAGCCCATTCTCTTTTCTTTTCTTTCCTTTTTTTTTTTCATTTAAGTCAAAACTGAGGTCATTTGACAACAAAATGGCTACAGATACTTGTGGTGCTCCACACACTTTATTTCTTTTTTCTTTACATTTTTCTTGCTGATATTGCATTTTTCATTACATTGAGCTCTGGCCACAAAACCCTATCATATATGGATTTATTCATTAAACTGTGACACACAGTTTGAAGTGGAAAGTGAAGTGGAGGGGAAATGAAAGAGTGTATATGTGTGTGTGTACGTATATGTATGAATTACACACATTTCCCCGTGAATCCAGCAGCACATTTATGTTCACTGTTATGTAGATTTTCTACTTTCTTACGGGGGAAGCCCCGCCCTCAAGTGTCAATCATGGTTCTGAGGGACTGATAAAGTGAATAAATGGGACCTTAATGCTAGATATTAAATTGGAACGTTATCATATATAGAAGTATAGAAAAAGAAGACTGTGTTAAGGGGGGAAAGAAATCTGTCCAAGGTTGACAAGCGCTCACTGTATCGTGTTTGTCTAATCCAAACAAACACGTGAAGTGTAAAAATAAAACATCAGCTTGGTTCATGCGCTGCAGTATTTGTTGCACACGTGGGGGCAATTTCAAGAGTCGTGAACCGCCATCTTGTTGAGAACTTAAAGTCGGCATTTTTTGGACACAGTGGTTGAAAGAAGGGGAGTGGTCTCTCTAATGTGGCTTCTGTATGCTAATTTCTGTCTTCATGTGCTATAAGAATTCCCTATTGCACAATGGGAAATTGGGAGATAACTTTAAGATGCAAGAGACAACATGATAAACACTTCCTTTCTTGTTGTTTTTGTTTCTTGTCCTTAATTATTGATTGTGTCTGCTGTACTGAAGTACAAAATTCACGCTTTATTTTGTTATTTACATTTCTAGCAACTCTAACTACCTTTGTTACCACATAAAATCAGAAGAAGAAGAGTTGGTAATGGTCTGTATTTATATAGTATATATATATATATGTATATATGTATATATATATATATATATATATATATATATATATATATATATATATATATATATATATATATATATATATATAATATTTTCTAGTCTTGATGAACTACTTTACACGACAGTTTTTGCCATTCACACGCTGCAACTGCAACATGGGATTAAGTGTCTTGCTCACATAATATGTGTTGAAAGACAACTCATCAATCCTTACTCCTCACTTTTTGAATACTTTTACTTTTGATACTAAAGTACACTTTAAGACTTTTACTTATATTGTAAGTTATATTACAAAAAGTGACTTCAGCTTCTACCAAATTCATTCATTCATAATTTCTTGTATTTTTACTCAAGGATCCCTTTAAGGTACTTTATACAAGACTGATGTTTTCTCTACTTAGACTTAACATGTTGTGAACAATGCCATTATTGTTTCCCAAGAAGCAGTTCAGGGTGAACTGTGTGTCAGCCATTTTTCATTTCCCTCCAACAACAGAAGCACTTAAACGCGACACACTGGTAGTTCAGATTTGGGACGTATCGTCTTTGCGGCATCAGCTGCAGCATCAGTATGAGTGTCTCAGAATAACAAAATCGTGTTCAGCTCGATTGATGTCTCTGCGCGACAGAATTCGACATTATTGATACGCTTTCGTCTTTAGATAAATTCCATGGAGCAAATGTATCACATATCTGACAAATAGCTGAAAATTAAGTCGCTTCACTTTGACTGATGACAAAAACCCAACGCCAGCGAATGCATTAGCACAGATAGACGGATTAAAAGAAGAAAGAGAAGAAAAAGTCAGAGCGAATATGAGGAGGAGGAAAGAAGAGCAAAAAGTGATGATGGAGTATGTGTGTGTGTGTGTGTCGACAAGAAGAAATGAGAGGAGGAGGAGGAATGTTTGTCCACACTGTGCCTCCTTGCCGACCTCACACACACACACACACACACGGTGCAGGCAGTAGATATTAATAACCACTTATTAATATTCATCTGCAGTGGAGAGATGTGAGGCCAGAGTAACCCAGTTACAAACTCTCTCTCTCTCCCTCTCTGCATCATTCCTTTACATCCAGTACTCACGATCTCTATATGAGTCAGTTGGCTGCCTGTCTTTGATCTTGTTTGCTGTCACTGAAACAATATAAACAGCTTCTGTTCCTGAATCACAAGGGCACTCTGAGCTGTGGAGACTGTGGGATAGATAGTGGGGGAGGTACGGAGACGACGGCCTTGCCCACTGATGTGGTGTTTTAGCAGATTGAGGTTAATTGACATGCGGTATTAGATTTTTCCTCCTTATGTTGCCACATGCACTTTCTCCCGCTTCTCCGTATTTCCTGTTGCTTCCATTTTCTCTCTCTCCCTGGTCTGTCCCTGCTCTCTTCCCTCCCGTCGCTGACCTTTACACCACTAAAGGGCACGGTGGTCTCCTAATGTATTGTACATGCCATTCAGACCACACTTTCATCCAAAGTGCCTCGTGGCAAAGTAATTGCATATGTTTATCGTGCATGTAGTCCCATTGAATGTAACTAATAACCTTGGCAAGGTCACCATGAGGCGGCTGAGTCCCACATGACCACCTCTGTACAATGCACATCAACCAGTGTCTAGAATACACAATGGTTTGATAGAGTTGGAAACCAAAACCCAGTACCAACAGTGGTTTTGATTGTTCTAAGATGGAGAAAACATCCTGAAACATGTGCTGTGTTCTATGTACATGTCAATAGTAAACGTGCGCTAGAACGTGTCACTAGTTTGTTCAGAAGCCTTACGATTTCCGTATTCCCGGAGCAGCCTCTGCATTAAAAACATTTCTGTATTGGACGACACAGAATAGTTTTTTTCACGACAGCTTCTCTCGGAGTCAATGGGGCAGTGGTCGAGCACGGACGCTGCGCTTCTGCATGATGATTGGAGGAGCTGTCTGAAAGGCGGAACCAGGTTTTGATTGACAGTGTCGCCACTGAGTACCAGTATAGCCATGTCACTATAGGATTGGAATCTACTAGACCAGATCACAACAGAAAATTAGGTGGCTCATTTTGGCGCTCGAGCGCTTTCCATGAGCCACGGTTTCATCTGTATTACTCCATTTACCTCAAGTTTACCTCAGTTTAGCACCAGTATCATGTCACAAGAATATAGCGTTCATATGAGACCTAATCCAAAACAAAAACCTTTATTCACTTCTATTTCTAGTTAGTTTGCTGTTCGATTCCACATCCAGGCTTTGAAAAATATCACCAGCCAGAATCCGAGCACTGATAGATGTCTGCTTTGGCTGCTAACGCTGCAGCTTTGGCAGCAAACCAAACCACAGCTCACATGCTCAATTGCTTGCGTTTAAATGTGAAAATATGGAAAATTTAAGTCTGAAAGTTTTTCTTTCACAGCGTACGGGTTACCATGGCAAAGGCACAGAGCCAATTTTAATATACTTTCACTAAAGGTTGTGTGAATCTAAAGTCTGTGTAAGAAAAACAGCTCTCAAAAACGAGGGTTATTTATTTTATTTTTTTTACATAATTGGACGAATGACTGTGAACTGTATGTGATCTACGGCATCAACATGCACTACAAGCATATTTTCATCTCCACCATTGCTGCGTCAGCACTGAGGGACCCGATTTGATTCTGCTATTGAGGGAGGAAAAAGCAACAACTTTTGGTCAGCACTAAATTCAGGATGCAACGACGGCGCCTCTGCAAAAATGATGTCAGGGAGAACGTTCGTACATGGGAGGGTAATCAATGTCATGACAACGACAAAGAAAACACCACTTAAAAGGAGCATAAAACTAGAGGAGAAATGAATTGAAACACTTTCAATATTGCTTGGTGCACCCATGGGAATAATACACAACTCCTTATATGGACATCGTGGTGGTGAGTGTTTATAGGTCATTAAAAATGGGCCTTTTTTTGTCTTCTTAGATGTTGTTGAGTCAAAGTTATGATTGATTTTATATCGCATTTTTAGCAGTGATATAAAGTAGCAATAGTTGTGCAAAAGTCACAAGATTAGACCGTTTTTCTTTTCTTTTTAGTTCATAAAAACGAGCCATGCGAACATTGAACTGTGACGTATTTCCACATTTCACAAATTCAATTCGATTGTAAACATTTTGAGTATTTTCTGCTCAGGTGTGTTTATATAGTTGGTGAAAATGAAAACAACGTTTCCATCAAATTGTCTAGACACTCTATATTGCACATTCTTGTGCCCTCTGTATATACTGTACGTTTAAACATAGTAATGGAAAAATGCACTGGGTTTAATAAAGGTTAATAAAGTTTTAAACTATTATCAAGACCTTAGCTCCAGTGCTACTATGCCTGAATGTCAGTTACAACTTTGTTAATTAACATCTGAACAGTACAATACAGTTGTCCATCACCCTCTAAGTGCAGTCACTGAGCAGATGTTAATCTGGCCAGCACACACAGCTCAATCTGTGGCCTTTGTTAGATTAATAATTGGTTAAACAAACTACGTGGTGATTTACAAATTTACAAACTTCTTGCATGTTCACATTCATGCTCAATGTCTCATGAACGCTCAGTGTGGCCACGGCGTGATGCGCTGCTTTATCACTTCTGTCTGAATGTGACTAAATGTCTGTGTTTTCCCTTAATTACAGGATAGCCTGTTGTTTGTTCTGTCTTAAACATTTTATTACTCAAACAACAAACTATGTTAACCAGCTTAAAAAAAACAAAAACCTCCGTATGTTTCTAGCCTGGACGTTTTTTGACCACATTATCATCTTTGAGCCCCGGGCACCATAATTCTTGACGTCTGCTCTGCTCCAAGGTAACACTAGGACCTTTCGTGCCTGAGCCGTTTTATTTATTTGTTTTCAAGCTATTTTTGTGGTATGAAGTCATAAATACTCGAAATCTAACTGCACATGAGCAGTGTAAATTGTGAAATTCAATTAGGGTGAAGAAGAAAAAAGAAAAGAAGGAAAGACGGGATGTTGCTGCTGCAAAATAAAAGCGCAGTAAAAATGTTTAATAACTTTGGACTGCTGCTAAGGTCACAAAGAAGGACATGCCATAAAGTTCCTCTTGAAACACTTGTCATTATGAGGGTGTCCGCCTCAAACACAGATGGCCCTGAAACTATAAATTAAACTGCAATTAACCACTAATAAGATTCCTTCAATAAAACCTTCACCAGGAGACTCGAGCAGAGCCGAGGCGACGCCATTTTACTGTACAGTCAATAAGTGTCCTCACAGGAGGAGGAGCTACTACATCACATGTGACCGCTTGTGTGTACGTGTGTGTCTCTTGAAGGTTAGGATTTTAGGGTTTGATTTGGGTCTGACGGTTTAGGTTTGGGCATTTGGGATAGTTAAGGTTACAGTAAAGACTGTCCTTGCTAAGTGCTACACAATTATGTGTGCGTCAGTAATCCCAGAGGAGCAGATATATGGACCCAGGGAGAAGTTGTGTTCTGAAATATACAACGCACCAGGGAGTCATCAAATGAAGCACATATGCTGTAATGTCTTTGTGTGTTTCGGAGTGTCGATGACACACAATAGACACCCAGCCAGTGTCTTTTTTGTGTTGAGAGCAGTAAAAAGTGTCTGCACGCCTGTGATTAATTGACAAGATTACAAAGCCGTAAAACGCTAATGAATGTACTCTCATAGTTTAGCTCCGCAGTCTGACAATCGCGACAGTCTCGGAGGGAGCGTTAGGTTTATGACTCAGGTCGTGCCCACACTGTACACCGCCGCCCCACCCCCCGTCAGGAAATATGAGGCCACAGGAACAGACGCAGACACCGAGCACCTTTTTAATTCAACCTGTGAAACAGACGTACACGTTTAGTTGGTTAAACCATAAAAGAAAAAGGTTGCAACAATGGCATCAGCCTCAAATCAAGTTATTAAGTAAGCGAAGTGTGTGTGTGTGTGTGTGTGTGTACACTAGATGGCCACTGCAGCAGGTACACAGAGCTCCCAATTAAACAGCAGGAGTGGCACCGTGTGTGGTCTACTGCAGCTGTAGCACATCAGCTTCAGGTACTAGTTTTTCAGAGAAAGTCTCGGATGATTTCTAACCAGTCTGGTCGTTCTCCTCTGCCTTTAGTTTGATATCAACAAAGAACGGACACTCGCTGGATATTTTTTGCTTTTTCGGTTCATTCTCTGTAAACCGTAGCGATGACAATCCCAGTAGATCAGCATTTTCTGAAATAGTCAACGTCACTCAAATCAAAGCTCTCACATTCTGATGCTTAGTTTGAACTCCACCAGGTTGTCGTGAGTGTTCGGTTGCTGACATGTGATTGGCTGTTTAACCTTATGTGAAGTTCCTCACCAAAGATGAGCATAGTATTTAAAATACAAAACAAACAATCCATTTTTTTTTCCAGATCTAAGGTTTTGAGGCTCAGTCGGTGCTGGGTTCACGCCTCAGCCCCTCCCTGCTCTTTATACCACCACCCATGTGAGGCCTGGGCAACAGAAGAAGAAATCAAACACCGCTTTGATGAGAGTTTGGCTGCGGAGCGAAAAAGGCACAGTGTGTGCATGTGTGCGCGTGTGTGTGTGTGTGGGGTTATAAATACAACAGAAAGCCCTGAAGTGCTGCACAAGTGGCACACTCAAACACAAACATCCATACTACCACACATTGATATTTCGTGCAGATAGCTGGAATAAATGACACGACAAAGTATATGAGGATTAGATTAGGGATTAGGGATGAGGAGAGAAGGAGACCAAAAATGGGAGAGGAGAGGAGAGGCGAGGAGAGGACATATGTTGAGTGGGTGGATGAGCACTGAAGGGGGTACGACTGGCAAAAGTCACACACATGGAAACACACACACACACACACACACACACACACACACACACATTATTCATGTAATTCTCCTCACCATCTAAGTCACTTGCTACCTTGCCAGTCATTTGTCCAACCGAAACCTCAATTTTACCTCACAGCCCTGCACATCCATGCTCTTCTACCTAATTTCTGAGAATCACTCACGTGCACTTGCATGTGTCCATACATATGCACAACACAATTGTGCGTGTGTGTGTGTGTGTGTGTGTGTGTTCTCCTCAGTGTGCAGGGACCTTTAACGGCTACCACTAGCTAATGAGCTCCATTTAAATCCATCCCCTCTGATCCTTCCACTCGCCCAGTTTCTCTGCCCCTGGGGCCGTTCCCTGCACTGGCCTGGAAACGACGGCGCGTCAGCGGCCATTTTGGCTCATTAAGAACAAGCTGCTGAAGCAACATGCGTGTCTCAGTGAATCAGTATAAGACTAATGGATGACTGGTGTGCCGGTGTGTGTGCATGGATGTGTGTCTATGCATGTGCTCAAGCATGCGACTAAATATTTGTATGTGCAGTGTGTGTGTGTGTGTGTGTGTGTGTGTGTCCGTGAGGCATCACAAGCTTATGGATGAGTCATCCTCATGCACTCCTGTGGCATCCTCTCTTTCCCGTCACACATCTAACTTCCCCGCTCTTTTTCTCTCCCTCTTGCTGCTTTGCTTTCTGTATTTTTTTTGTTCTTCTTTTTTTTTGTCACTTTCCATATTTTCCATATCACAGCTGCAGCAGTGAAACCAGATCAGCCCCTCCTACTGTGTAAGTGAAGTGTTTGATTGAGATCACGTGTGTGTTGCTGGTGTGTCTTTTATTCCCGTTTTACATCGTATCACTTTGACTTAAGCACATGGTCTATTTCCTGGAGCACACACACACACACACACACACACACATCTGTGTATGCTCAAAACTGCATTGTTTGCCCTGGAATTCCAAGCATGTATTTGTAGAGAAAACTCTGAAATGAAGACTCTTACAGGTGCTGTAGCATTCTAACAACTCCACATCCTAGATGCCATTTTCTTTCAGGGATACTGAGGAAAAAAAAACATGCACATTCACAACAACAGGAGTGGTAAATGTTTACCAACTTTTTAGCAAGACCCAGACCACATTACCACACACACACACACACACACTGTTGTTTTTTTGCCTCTAAGACAGTGGAAACGAAGGCTTGTGCAATCGCACAGTACAGTTTGGGGTGAGCAGATCTTCTTGGTATGAAAAGAGTCTCTTTGGAACAGTTCAGTTTTCAACACACGCAGAGAGATGACGGCCAAGGCAAAATACCCCTGCCTGAAGGTGTGTGTGTGTGTGTGTGTTTAGATGTGTGCGTGTGTGCGTCTCCAAATGTTTGTGGTGTTCTGAGACAAGAAAGAGAACCACAATATGTCAGTTTGATCTGTGTGTGTGTGTTTTTGTTGCCTCTTTATGTCCTTTTCTGTTCTCATTTCTGAGGAACAGGTTAAGTGTACGGCTAAGATTTAGGTAAGGATCAGACATGAGGTGGTCATGGTTAAGGTTAGAGATAATGCTTTGTTTAGGCTGTGTCGTGAGAAGAATAGTTGTGCAAACCTGTGTGTGTGAGGTCTGATGTATCAATACACAAGTGACCTCTCACTTACCACTCATGTTTAAAGCTTGATTATAACACACACACACACACACGCAAAAACAATAGTACCTCATGACTGCCAGTACGTCTGAGTCATTATCTGGCCACGAACAGCCTTCATTCTCTCCTGCATTCCTCTTTTCAGAACCAAAGGTCTCAGTGTAAACATTTAGACTGAAGTGCCATCAGCCAAGTCATCACACACACTCTTTCTTCACTTTGGTATGGCAGCTTACAGTATGTGTGTGTTTAAAGTCTCTGCTTTTGTGTTCTCTATTCCTTTGTCAAAATTTCCTGTTTAGGTAATTGGTAAATGAATAACACAGACACACAGGCACATGCTGAAGCGTTTCCCAAAGACATTCCTCAGCTTGACGGTATTTGAGAGCTCTGTTTTTCAAAAGGAATTCAACACATCCAGTCGGAATAATCTGGAATACTGGGAAGCAAAGTGACATTTTTATGACTGGAAGTTGTCCCAGACAGTAAGGAGGTGGAGAGAGGGTGAAGGTTGGGGGAAATGGGAGGGCATTCAAAGACTACAGTGGATACTTATTGTCAAGTGAAGACATTTCCAGTTACTCGATGAGATAATAATCAATAGAACTGAAAAAAACGAAATTGCTAACAGTGATTCAGTGGAGCACTTACGCACAAAAGAAAACTTGCTGTACATCCAAGAGCCCGGACTGAACCAGTGTGTACGTCTTTCCTATACAACTTCCCTCTTCTGTGTGTCTCCGTTATCTGCCTTGTCCAGTCCAAAGGCGTCAATGTTGACCGTCTTTTAGTGGAACGCGAGCTCGCTCGGTATCGTGTTGACAGCATTGTTAGGCTGTCAACACGAGCCGACACAGACAAGTCAACCCATTACCTGTTTTATCAGTAAGCTGATGGACAGACAAGCGTACAGGAAACTCAAAGAACAAATCCCACAGAACAACAACTTCAGCTGCCTTTTCTCAGATCAATAATGATGTATTGACAATGACCTGTGGTGCCATAGGAAACAGGTCAGTCTTTGTATAAGTCCTCATACCAGGTTGAAGTGACTTCTATCAGATGTAGAGATTTTTTGTCGGGAGTGATCAGGATGGACAGTTTGGAAATAAAGTAAGAGAGTCAAAGATGGTTTGGTCACATGCAGATGAAGGGACAGTGATCATACTATCGAACAAGGGATGTTGAAGATGGAGCTGCTAAGCGGGAGGAAAAGAAGACCACTGAGAAGGTGCATGGATGTTGTGAAGGACAGTTGATTCAACAGAAGAGGACACAAGGGAAAGGGCAAGATGGAGGCAGAAGATCTGCTGTGGGAGGTACAGTAGAAGCCGAAAGAATAACATAGAGTCAGAATAAGGAGAGTGCCTTCCTCTTTGGGTCATTTTTACGCATACATTGAATCCAACAGCGTCTGTTTCTGACTGTTTCGATACTGAGCGGACTCAAATATAATGTTTCCTGTCGTTGACGATGCATGTAACGTATCAGTGTGCACACGCCAGCCATTTGAGGACAGTCACCTTCGCATGAAAGTCAGGTGAAAGACACGTGCAGTGAGTTGTGAGTTGAATTCTAATCGATATGTCTGCAATAATCGGAGTGTGTTTCATATATTCCCGTGCCGCACACAGCAAGTGCTTTGTTTTATGTTAAGAGAGACAAACGCAAAGACACGCTCAAGAAAACGTGGTTCAGCAGTTTGACAGGATAACACAAACGCTCCCTCACGCAGGTCTGATAGATTTGCAGCAGACACTTAACGTGACACTGTTTCTGCTCACAAAGATTACACACTGCAGCTTTAAACAGCATCCAGGTGACTGCAACGTGGCTCTGCGTCCTGCAGCTGGAGTCCTGGCTGGACCTGCTGTAAGGTCACTCTTAATGTGCCACTGGCAAGCAATAAATAATTAGTTATCGATAATATGCTGTGCCTTTCTGGGCAGTTCACCAAATTGGACCACAGCAGAGTGATGGAGAGAACAAGAGAAAGACAAGTGACTGACAGGTAGGGAGAGCATGAACAGACACACTGGATAAAGAACAAGGGGAAGAGTGACAGAGAGACTGAAAAGAGAGACTAAGTTTAGCTCTCCCCCTAAGGACTCCTCTCAGGTTCCTCTGCTCTTTTCATTGTCCTTCTCTCCTCTCTTTCTTCTTTACCTCCTTCTTTTTCGATCCATCACAAAATAATTAACTTGCTATAAGTGAAATTAATTCCACTAATTGGTTTTAAGGGTATTTTTGGACACTGGTGGAAAAAAGGGAACGTGAGTGTGTACGCGGGAGTGTGGTGGGAAAGGATGGTTCCTGTTCACTCATTCATGTCACACTCCGATGAGGATGTGACCTCACTGGGCCGGGAGTGAATTGGGCAAACTCTGTGACAGGGTGAGAAGAACGGTGACGGTGCAATCTCTATCCGTGTCTATTTTCTCCTGATCTTCAAGTGTGTTTTTCTCCCCTTTTGCCTCTTAAGTGACTTCTCTTTATTCCTTTTGCTGTTAAACTTGCTTTTTCCCACAAGACTGCACTGTGCTACATGTGACTGTGTTTCTAGTTTGCTGTACCCAAAATCTGATAGGAAGGAGAAGAAAAAAAAAAGCTTTTTTATGAGATGCTCCTGGATTGCATAAAGAAATGAAAATGACAGAGCATATTTTTAAATAGTTTCAAAGCCAAGACGAAATGCGTCTCATCTTGTCTAATTTTTTGCCATTTTTGACAGCTTGTTGGTGCATCAAAGACACAAAATGGGAACACACGTACACTGGATTATCATGGGAAAAATCATCCCGAGAGTGATATCATACTGGTGATTTATGGTTTGAAATCCTGGCATGTGATATTGGATTTGGTTAGAAAATAGAAGACGTTATTGACGTTTAGCTTCCACAAGACATATCCACAAGAACTTAGAATGAGTAAGCAGGGAAGCTCTAAGACTGCTAATATCTAATCTAGTCAACCATCAGGTATGAATAATGCAGTTTGCAATCACACCACATAACAGCCATAGCAGACGCTTACACGTGTGAACTCAAGCGAATAAAGAAAAGCAGCTAAACTTGTCCTTGTCTCGCTCTAATCTCCAAGTCTTTACCAGAGCTATGCAGCTGTAACTAGAGTTACAATAAACAAACACCATAACTAATATTTATATTTTACTCACAAAAATAGAAAGCTGCATTATTGGCATGGGGCTCTTTAGCTCAGGATGTTATTGAAATAATGTAAAAAGTGTGACTTACAAATTATGTTGAGAGCTTCTCAGACAACAAAGCATTGCCCTACAGTTTCTAATTCACTCAGTACTTTTCCAAGTCGAGCTGGACTACACCATTTAACTGGATGTCTGTCCTTGCACTAGTGGGGAATCCATCCATCTTCTACCGCTTTATCCTCCACATGAGGGTCACGGTGGGGCGCCGTGCCAGTCTCAGCTGACATAGGGTAAAAGGCGGGGTCACACCCAGCACAGATCGCCAGTCCATCACAGGGCCACATAGAGATAAATCAATTTAGGGTGTCCAATTTGCTCATATATTTACTCATACGCATGTTTTTGGACATGGGGAGGCTATGCTCTTCTCTGCTATGCTAGGTTGGCGATATGTCGTCTTTGACTTTCTGGTTTTGATGGTGTCCGGTTGTTAGTTCCAGACCAGGTTTTCCTTTACTGCCTTAAGTCTTTGAACTCTGACAAGAGTGACTCTGTTGTCAATACTCTATACTTTACTTTTTCATATTCTCCCAGTGTTCTCTCTGGGTTTCCAACCCCCCACTGTCCAAAAACATGCAGACTGAGGATTAGTTTAATTAGACACTCTGACTTGACTGTATGATCCTCCTGTGGAGGATAAAGTGGTAGAAAATGGATGATGGCACGGGACTGCACGCTCATTGCCGCTCTCGTTACATAATTAAACGAAAATGACTTTCCATTGATGTCATCTTTATCATTTTTCATCATTTTTCATCATTTTGTTCCCTCCATGCTCTCCCTTCTTTAAAGCGCTCTGCATCTCTCTGTTTGATTTAGTGCGCCATATGCTGCCACTGCCCTCACACACAGAGACTAATTACAGGGGGAGGAGAAAAAATATAGAAGAGAGCCAGTCTGGGTGAGACCGAGAGAGAACGAGAGGAAAGGGTGAGGGGGTGTCAAGAGGGTCCTTTGGGTGAATTATTCATCTTACACTGACACCTGAAGGCAATCTACCTCTCTGTGAGTCACCATGTTGGAGAGAGAGAGAGCGAGAGCGAGTAGAACATGTTAATCAGAGCTGCCCATGAGGATATTAACGCCTGTGTGTGTGTGTGTGTGTCCTGCAGCGTATTGTCCCCTAAGCTGATCATGTGCTGCCTTCATATGGAGACTGTCTCAAGTGTAACCTGTGGCAGTCACTCTCTCTCTCACACACACACACACACACACACACACACAGTAATAAGCTAGGATGAAGTAAATCTTACTCATGCTGAGCCACAGCCGTAAGCAGAGGTAGCATTAACCAGCAGGAAATAATAAAAACAAACACACACACACACAGACGAAGCAGCCATGCTCTCATACACGTCTGATCTTTCCATTAGCTCTTATTACATTAATAAGCTCAATCATCCTCTTTGCTGTAATAAAGTATAATCTGCTTTCTCCACTGGATCACACAGATACTCGCTGTTGCCAGCTGAATTATTACATCTACACATCTTATACATCCAGACGATCAGCGGTGTCCGAGAGAAGAAAAAGAAAAAGGAAAAAGAGAGAGAGAAGAAAATCAATTCTGGGGCGAAACGATAAACCCGCGAGAGTTCATCCGAGGGGTGTAATTGACGTTCCTCTTCAAAGTAAAGTGTGGTGATTTATCACGGTGTCAGGGTTTTGTTCAAGGACACAGAAGCATGAAGCACAGCAGCTGATCGACATGTGAGCCAGTGCTGGCACCTTCTCTGATGCCGGCTCTGATTTTGGCAGTGGGTCGACATGCTGCTCTAACACTGATATGAGTTTGATTATATGTGTTTAAAAAGCCGAAACAAACAACAAACACACACACATTGTGTGAGTGAGAAGCTGCTTGATGTCTTTGTCTTTTCTTTTTTTTTTATCACACGCGTTCCTCCTTCCCTGGCACCGAGCTTGACTTCCTACTGAAGTTAACCAGGCGGTCCAAAAATAATCCGCCATGAGAGAAAGCCAGCGATGACATGTGAGAAAAAGGGAAAAGCGATAGACGGACAGGAAGACGTAGAGGAGGCCAAGATTTGCAGCAGTGACAGAATCTGATTATGTGTGTGAATTTACGAGCATTTCTGTTTCCAGCGACTGCTGCTTTTAATATAGACTGATGGAGCTGATGCAGCCACACGAGCAGTCTGAAGACGAGACGCGGTCAAATGACGGAGTCTGAAAGAGATGGTAAAATGTGCTTAACTTCCCAAACACTAATAAACAAGTTACTTATAACCTATCAGTACTTTACCTGGTATCAAATGTAATAAGTAACTTGTTATATTTTGTAAGTACAATCAAAAAGTGACGTACAGCAGGTTTCTTCTGGAACTTGTTGCTGCTATCTCCAATATCCATGAGTGAGATGTGGTTTTTGACTGAATGAGGACGACATTATGTATATATATATATATATATATATATATATATATATATATATATACGCAGCAAGTCTATATATACCGCTACAGTATCTTTGACTCACACACTGACAGCAAAGCCATTGGCCCCATTTGATCGTATTGTGTCTCGCCAAAAGACTCTTGGACATGTAGAGTTGTGGACAGCTATATATGAGTATTTCCAGACATAATATGTGTAAAAAAAAAAATCTCACCTGAGGAAGGTCCATGTGTATCCTATAATATCCTACCACCAACAAACTTCCAATTAGTGGGTTACCTGCTCTCCAATCTGAGCCACAGCCTGCAGAGCTAAAATCAGTTTCCCCTCTTCATGTGTGCTCACTCTTGGGGACGGGGATTAAGAGACCTCTGACATTTAGAAAAAGCCTGAGAGTGGAATATTTCCAGCTGAGGTGGTTCAAATATTTGATATCTCCGGGGGGGAAGCATGTCCAACTGGGAGGAGACCTCGGGAAAGACCCAGAACATGGAACGGGAGGTACTGAAGAGGTGGACTACCTTTTTATCGTCTGCGATGAGCAGCACTATGGGACGACTGGTTCAATTACTGCATTGGGAGTGTAATCGGGATCCAATTAATCACAAAAGAAAGGACTGAAAACACACAGGAGTCCATCAAAAGAGGACAGGTGGCATAAAATAAATTCTATGTTATGATTACTAAAGGAAAAGGTGAAGCAGAGGATACACGCCCACCCTCATGCGCACCTTATCAGGTAAACTGTGTGCAGCTGAAAGTGACCTTGAGCCTGCAGCAGGGATTTGTAATGCACGACTAGCTCCGCCCGTATGACCACTTTCTATTAGCCCACTACAAATGTATGATTATTCAACTTTTGTTAAATAATGTATTCAGCGCACACACATGTGCACAAGCAGGCGCCACATGCGCCATGACTGACAATCCATACGTATTAAAAGTATAATGCACACCTATGACACACTCACACGTGCGGGGGAAGCACAAACACACACACACACATATTGTGTTCGGTGACAATCGAACAGAATTTTCTCATAATTAATGGATTAATCAAGGAATAATGGATGTGGAGTGGCTCCACACGGTGCTGATTAGCGCAGATGATGGAGGAGCGCGGGGGAAACTCTGCATCTATCCTTTCGCGAATACGACAGCGTTAGCCCAGGGAGAAGGCTCCATGTTTGTTTCCCCGCCACGCGGCAGAATAAGTGGCAGCGTGATTGAGTATACGTGCGTCTGCATGTGGGTTAAGATAAACGCTGACAGTGTCACACTAAGAAAAAGTAAGCGTCCTCTGGCTTCCGCTTTCTTTTAATCAAGTGACGCTCTGTGTGTGTGTGTGTGTGCGAGCGCGCGTGCGTGTCGATGTACGTGTAATCATAGTGACTTTCTCTTCCCAATTAGAGCTTTAATCCATCAAGTGACTGTTGCCATGGTGTTTTCCCATTCCACCCAACCAAAGCCCGGCAACTGAGCTCAATCACAGAGGACGAAACACGTCACAACTTCAACCAGAAGCCTTTGGCACAATGGACATAAAGGATAAAGGAAGCAATAGTTTCAATGAATAACTAATAAACTATCTGTATCAATTCACAAGACTTCACAAACATTAGCCTACGACGACAGAGTGAGCTATATATATGCAGATGAGTACATCATTGTAATGGAATGCTTCAAAAATCAAAAGAACACCTCGTATGAATTCTGACCAAGAAATGAAAACTTATTCACAAATCCCTTATTCCCAAAATATAATGAAAAATGTAACTTCTTCACCACATCACGTTACACATATACACTTGACTGTTATCAATGAGGTTTTCTTTCACTTTTACATGTTTTTATGTGGGCAGTCAATCAGGAGAATTTTCTGATTCACTGCGACTCCACTGCGAGCACAGCTGTTCATGCTGTGACGCATGTGTGTGTGTGTGTGTTTGTGAGAGCATCTGTGAAACGTTTCACTCAACTGCATGAACCTCAATTTTAAACCTACGGAAGAGCATTAGGGCCACATGGAACAAAAAAAGGAGGAAAACAGTCAGAATCCTGAGATTAAAGTAAAAATTCTGAGATTACATAAAAAAATCTGAATCCTGACATTAAATAAAAAGTCAGAATTCTGAGATTAAAGTCAAAATTCTGAGATTAAATAAAAAATCAGAATTCTGAGATTACATAAAAAAATCAGAATCCTGAGATGAAATAAAAAGTCAGAATTCTGAGATTAAAGAAATCAGAATTCTGAGATTAAATAAAAAGTCAGAATTCTGAGATTAAATAAAAAATCAGCATCCTGAGATTAAATAAAAAAAACTGAATTCTGAGATTAAATAAAACAGCATGAATTCTGAGATGAAAGTCAAAATACTCCAAAAATGTCTGAATTCTGAGATTTAAGTCAGAAATCTGACTTTAATCTCAGAATTCATGGTGTTTTATTAACCCTAACCCGTAGGCACAGTTCACACAAGCTAAAAAAAAAAAAAACATGTCAAAGCTGTCACTGGAGCCCTGAAAATGTGTGACATTTGCTTTAAAACCACAAGACAACAGAAGGAAGTGAAGAACATGACAGTGGGAAAGATGGAGTTCAAGACGGTGGAGTTGAAAGGAAGGTGGCGTGAAGAAACACGGAGTCAGAAAGGCGGACAGACACGTACAGCGTGTACCAGGTGTCCTGACCTTTGCCTGTTTGACAGTAAACAGTTGCGATGGCGTACAGCTGTTTTCACCAAGGCTGACAACTCCTCCACTGTGGAGCTACATGTCACAGCTTGGCCTTTTTTTCTATTGCAACCTGGACAAAGTGCAGTTTCACTCAAAGTGAAGAGCACAGGCACGAGTGATGAGAAAAGGGAGCGAATAGGAGAGTACTTTCTCTCCAGGTAGAAGAAGAATCATTGGGAAAAGTATGAAATGAGACTGTAACAGCTGAGGCATTATTTGACCTTTCGCCATTCCTCCATCAGCTCACACTGGAAAGCACTGCGATGCATCTTCCCTCATCATGATTACCGTGGTGCAGCTTCGGCTCATGGAAGGCAGCAGAGTGTCAGCGTGAAAGAACAGAGCAGAGTCGGCGCTCGTCTCCCTCCCTGTCTAACTTTCATAAGTGGATTTATCATTTCCAGGCCCTGACCTGCTGTCCCCGACAGGACAGCCCTCCCTCCACTGAGCCCTGCAAATTACTGCTAAACCTGACCATGAAAGTCTTTGTCACAATCACAGTGCCTGTGATATTGTAGTTTATTGTAGTTTTTTTGACTCTGACCTCTGCGTGGAGTTATTTTCATCCTTGGGTTTTAAAATGGCAGCATGATCAATTACATGGCGTATTAGGTCGGAAATGTCCACTTAATCAGACATTAATTCATCTTAAGAGGAACACTCAGCCTTAAGTGTTTGTTTTCATATGTTTCTCTTCTGACTCACTCGCTGGCCTCCAGCGCACTGAACGATAACTGCTTCAGCTGTCCAGGCGTTTTTTACATATTACTGAAGCAGCGCAGCGGCGTCATTATCAAGTTCCTCCAGTCTGCCCTGCGCTCAAACGCTACAATCTGTGTGATAATCTGTGTTACTAGGGGTGTTAATCCCAGATTATGAACCATGATACCAATAATATCGCAATACAACGATTCTGTGAGCAAGGCATCACGATATCTGAACAAAACAAAATGTCCCTGAAAAGTTCAGGATTTCTCGATTTATTCACAACATAGAGAAGTCACTCCTATATTTTACACATCCAGCTACCTTCACACCCTCCGTTTTCTCCCTTCTGCTATCTCTTATTATTTCCTCCCCCCCGTGACCTCTCCCTGACCTCCATGGCTTCATCTTGCCATTTTGGCCGCCGTCGTGCCGCTTGGGTTTCTTTCCAACGTCATTTAATGTACTGACGTGTTCGAAGAAATGCTTTGTGTGTGCTGTTTGTTTGCATGCACTGGTGTGTCAGGGGCAGTTATAGGAAGCTTGGATGATTAACTCTGATCGCCACCAGATGCCTGACTTGGAGGCGGAGTCGAGCACACAAAGTTTAACACACACGGACAGACAGCGGAGCAGCACAGACGCACCAGAGTGACGGCAGCTGGATGAAAGCACCTAAAGAGTGATGTATATTATATATTATGTGCGTATACAATAGGGCTGCAACTAACAACTATTGTCATAATCGATTCATCTCAAATGTTTTAAAAGTATTCAGTTTTAATGATTTCTTATATTATATGGAGCAAATAAAGCAGACGCTATTCACATTTGAGAAGCTGAAGAATCAGAAAACTAGTTTTAATTCTTTAAAACAATAAAAAAAACACTCAAACAGATTATCAAAATAGTTGACGATTCATTTGATAAATGATTGGACAAGGCTCTGGTTCTGGAGAATGTACACACATATATATATATATATATATATATATATATATATATATATATATACATATGTATACATACACTTTAAGTAAAAGTAAAATGGATGTAGGTTTTATCTACTATGTTATGTTAGAAGTTGTCATATACATTATATACAGTGTGACTACAGTGAGACTACTGAACATTTGTGTATGCTTGTTTGTTTTTCAGCAGGAAATGCATCAAAGATGTGACTCACACATACAGTATATCCTGGTAGTTAAGTGTGTTATGCACACATTTTCCTCTAGTCAGTCACGATTCATGTTGTGAACTGGGTCACCACAGTTTGTTTTCTGTTAAAAAATAAAATAAAAAAAAGTGGGTCCCTGAGAAAATAAAGAAAAGTTTGGGAAACACTGCTGTAAAGTTAAGTCGCAGTGCTTAAGTGCTGAGTTTGCCACCTGAGTTTGAATTTGAGGACAAACAACACAAACGCGCGAGCGTAGACGACAGTCACGTTTCTCCAGAATGGCTGTCATGTGACCTCAGATCACAGCTTTGATTGGCCAGATGCAGCAGACGTTGGTTCCTCTCAGGAGTACTGTGCCGTATGTGTGTGTGTGTGTGTGTGTGTGAGTGAGAGAGAGAGAGAGAAGTAAAGAAGCTGACATTTATTTCACTTAACAGAGTGTAATGATTATATGAGCGCATGTCAAATACATGCATATGTGAGTGCTTGCCATGCATGCGTTGATTTGAAGCCCTCAATCAGTGATGTCTATCAGATTGGACTGTCAACGAGCAGCTGGCTCAGATTGTGAGAGCGACTGATGATGCCTGTCTGGACTGTCTGGCCTTGTTTGTCACAACAACTTGAATAATTACAGCAAAAACGGCTGTATATAACTTTTTTTATTTTTAGATATATATATACATCACCCTGAAGGCGTATATTGAAAGATATAATGCAATCTATGTATCACATAGTCCGTATATCAAGGAATAATGTGAGATAATGTGAGAGAATTAGCTTAATATTCAGAGCAATAACTAATAACTGATGTCCTTGTATCACCGGGTGAACTCTGGAATGCACATCCATCAAATTTTGCCGGCCACAATCTAAATTTAGAGCCATTTAAATAATTTAAGGCAGCGTTTAAAACACAGGTCAAGGCCTCAAGTCTCTGGCGAGTCCTCCATATGTCAAAAAATACAAGTAAATTAGCTCTGACCAGCAGCTCGCTTTAGTCACTCCTTATTCAACCTTTTACTGTGTGACTCAATCTCTTCCCCAGTTTTGGCAGAGACAGAAAAGGTTTTCACCACCAGAGGCACCAGGTTGACATTTTTTCTTCTTACAAATTGAGATTTTTATCAGGAAAATGAGTAATTCTTTCAAATGAATTCTCTTCTCCTGAACACGCCTACGCCTGTATGCAGTCTCAATGCTTCCTGGAACAGGACTTCCATTCATGGCCTGGTCTTCCTCAAAACCACCACACTTGTAGCTTATCACGAACGGTGTGATTGTTGCACTGAGTCTGACCCCTGCTGTGAGAGTCAACCATATTTAGGCATATTCAATTTCAGATCCCATGGTGAGGGTGCTTCAAAGACCATTACCCCCAACATTTTCAGACCCAGGTCCCAAATATAATAATGTACAGAACCATTCTACCGACTTCTTTAACATCTGTGCTCTAATCAATGGCAGAGCCACAACATATCCTCCTGCACAGTTAACACTCTGCAACCTGCTGTCAGATTGAGCAGTTATCACTGGTGATAATGAGCATTAGCATAGGTTCATGTGGAAAATGAACATGTATTACACTGTGGAGGCAGTGGGCCACGAAGAACCGGGTGAAGCCACGACAATAAAGGCGATTAACACGATTCCCCATTGCCAGTGGTTGGTTTGACGTTTGCTGTATGTACTGCGAATGAAGCAATGAGTCAACAACACAATTAGTGCAGGGATAACGTTACAGCCGCTATTAGTTTGTGTCTTTTACTTTGATTCCTTGATCAAACTCAACCCGCGAGGAAACAATTTCAAGTTGCAAAACAAAATTAAGATGAAGATGAATGTGTGTCTGGAAATGATGCCAGAATTTACATTAATGCTAAAATTCAATAGAGGAAGAAAAAATCGTGTGTATTCCCATTAATGTCGATTAGCCAAATGACCCAGGAATGAATATCAATTATACAGATTCCCTCTAGTAAATAATACATTTCAACCTGGCATCAAACTTTCTATGCTCCAGTGTGTAAGACAAGGGTCATGCAAAGCTACTAAATGCATAAGTCGCTCTTGTAGTGGGCTACACATGCTGCTCTGGACTCAGTGGAGAAATGGAGTTAGCTGTCTTAGAAAATCAGTCACAGTAAAAGGCACATTCGGGTATGTTAAACACACTGCGGCGGACACAGACAGAAAACAGCAGAGATGACCTACAACCAGGCACCTGATTGCCACAATTCATTGCCTTTTCCCTTCTAAATGGGAACATAATTAACAGAACTGACATCATGTTCATCAGAAAAGCTGAAAGCTGAGATTCAGGCTCATTTTGCCATAGACTTCTATTCAAGTTTATGGCAAAATGGTGGCTAACTGCTACTTCTGTCCTCCTTCATAGGCTTCAGCCTTTTTAATGTTCAGTCTACATACGATCCTGTAACTCCACCTGAGTACTTCTCCATTAACAGTGTGTGATCACAAATGATTTCAGCCGAGTCTGTTGTTGCACTGAGTGAAAGACGTCAAATATGGTGCATATGTGAGGTAATGAGAGGGCCGAGGAGTGCAACACATTTCCCAGTGTGAGTGTTAATATCCAGACGCTGGCAACTGGCATAGAATATTGATAGAGAACGGCCCGAGGCAGATCCCTGCTTCATTAGCAACGACGAGAGTAACGGAAACAGGGGAACTGGTAGCAAACGGGGAGGGAAGAGTGGAAAGGGAATTAAGGGGGGGGCTGGAAACGGCAAAGGAAGTAAACATGAGAGATTGTTGGTGAGCAGCAGGAGATAAAAAAAAATGGATACAGGTTGTTTCAAAGCCTGTGTGGGTTTCTAACAGCTTTCAGAAACCACTACTTAGTGCATGAGTGGCCATAAAGCTGTTCCAGTAACAAATAGAGAAGCTGTTATGTCACTCCTTCCTGACATGGTAGCTATTCATTATTTTTGAGCGACACGATCCTTTAAGGGGCCGTGCCATATTCTGACCTCCTCTGTTGATAGAGAACGAGCTATCAGGGCATCAAAACAGTGAATAATAGCAGATCACACAGAAGAACAACTCCCTCGCCCGCCTCCTTTTCTTTCTGTACCACCTTTTTCATCTAATCTCTCTCTCTCTCTCTCTCCCTCCTGCATCCTCATATCCTTCCTTCACTGTTCTGTTTGTTTAATGCGCTATTGCCATGGTAACCTGTCTGCCACGTTGAGGTCATGCCGTTAATCATCAACTTCATCACACCGCATGCACCCAGAAGACGATATGACATTTTACAGTGAGTGTGTGTGGTGCCGCAGTAAACACACTGACGTGTGTGTGTGTGTGTGTGAGTGACACGGCGTCATGAAGATAAGTCTGTGTTTTCATGTGCAAAACAAAAATATATGGGAACCTTTCAAGTCCTGCATCTCACACCCCTCTCACCCCTCTCTCTTTATATACATATATATATATGTGTGTGTGTGCATGTAGAGTAGCTTTTGGTTGACATGACAACAGACGGGCGACGTTCGTGCTTCCTGTTTTGATGACATCACTACGGGCACCATGCCAATCCCCCCCAAAAAAAATCCCATCATCTCCTCTTCTCCCTCTGTCAGACATTATTGATCTGGAATACAAAGCACAGATTTGAGCAGGAGATGAGCCAGAGTAAAGCGTGAAGAGGGGGAGAGCAACAAGAGACGAAAAGGACTGCAGAGGTAGAGAGAGATGGATAACGGGAGAGAAAGAGAGAGGAGGAATAGCCATAGTTACAATTCAACTACTGCCACGCCCACTTCTTGCCCTCCGTCTGCCGAAATAGAGTGAGCGTTCACCCTCATTTCCATCCTGCGTGACTTTGGCATAAAAACACAGGTGCACACGTGCAGAACCGTTTGTGCGTGGGGAGAAACGCAGACGTGGAGATGCTTTGCATTCTCTACACCGTCTGAGAGTCTGCTCATGTGCTCAAGAGGCCGAGAGACTTTCTTTAATGTATATATGACATGGCGCTCGTGAACGAGAGAAGGCAACTCAGTAAATAAACCTATGGTTTTTGGCCTCTATTTTGATTTTATGGCTGGAGAATTGTCAAAAACTGTTCACTGAGTGAGTGCTTCCATACGTTCACTTTCCATATCTAGCAGTTATTCAACCGTTTAGGAATCACGGTACTGAGAAGCTGACGTCACAAACGTGTGACGCGCCGGTGAATCTCGTCTGTGATTGGATGGTTGAATTTTCTAGATATCACAAAGAGTCTAGAAGTTACGGTAATAAGACGTATGCATGCATATAAGGTAACAGAAATGATTAGCATACTACAATAATATGCTCCGGTAATGTAGGTAATGTTCATTAGGTTAACACAGTTACAATCAAAGAAAGTTTGGCAGGTATTTGGTTACACATCAAAGTACAACCTGCATTGACTATTATGGAATCCATATCTCAATGTGGCATGAGAGAAACAGTGTACAGTTACTAAATTACATCATCGAAGAACCCTGAATTTCATTTAACCAGATTTCCAGATAATCCATTCAACACTACAATACAATAATTTGTTATTTTAAGAGTACAACATTTGCGGGAGCGAACCACAGAGAACACACAAGAATCACAAAATAGTTAAACCGGGCACTTTGCTCCTCTTTCTAGAGCTGGCTATAGATGCACATGTGGAGATGGAAACACACACACACACACACACACACTGTAGAAAGAGTCCTGTAACAAGCCTGTTTTAGCCATTATAACTGCAGAGTGTGAAAGTGAGTCTGGTCTTTTGGGAAGTGGACTGCTCTGTACAGAGCGCGTACACACACACACACACACACACACACAGTGTGGTCTATGGGGAAGTGGTCCATGGATCACACACACATCAGACTGGCCTAGATAGAGGATAAGCACACATGCACACACACACACACTCACACACACACACACACACACAAACCAGGCTCCTCTGTTTTACACACATACATAGTCAAGGACAATCTCTGGCCTATATAGTTGGGCTGTTTCATACCAGAACACCTCACCCCTGTTGTACAGTAATAAGAAAAGAGAGATGGAATGAAACAGAGGGAAACACATGAATGAAAAATACTGAGACAGTTTGAGGCAGAAAGGTAGAAAGCAAACGAGAGAAAGAGAGAAGGGAAAAACAAAATATAAAACAAATATAAAACAATGAAGGGAGGCCATGGAAGTGCAAAAGAGAGAGATAAAAGAGTCCAGCCCTGGTCACTATGGTAACCACTTTTGAAAAGAACAGAGCGTAACAAGGCAGAAATGTAGACGGGACAGAAATAAACACGCGGAACAGAACTGAACAGGACATCTAAGCACAGAACCGTGATTACAAATTCCTCATAGATGACGACCTTTGAGTTCTGTTAGCGTTAGCTACTGAGTCGACGGCGTCACCGATGCTTCGTCATGAAGTGAGGGACATGTCACGTCCCTCTGTGAGGTTTCTCTGCGTTATCACTGGAAAAACACACGCTTCATAACAGCTTAGAATCAGTTTACTGAGTTTATCCATTTACTTTGCACTGTGGGTAAAAACCACGGTCAGGGTTCTTAAAATAGGTTCGTGTCAGGTGAGTGTTTTTAGCATTAAAGTCAAATTAAAGGACGAAAAGTCCGGCTTTTATGGCATCTGCTTTAGTGTCTCCCTGTGAAACATAATAAAAAAGCTGGATGGCACAAACAAACACATCATGGAGGCTCCCAGGTATGATTACCTCCTCCTCCTCCTCCTCCTCCTCCTCCTCCATGGAAACAAAGCCAAGTCATAAACGATCAGTGCTGATGAGAACATCACAACACACCTACAGCGTTTGTTTTACAGCAGCACAATATTCAGAGATGGATTTTTGTCGATTTGATTGACGGGTTTTGTTTTGTCCGAACACGGATCTTCTTCACGTTAACAAAAGGATTTTCCTTCAGGTGTACTAAGTGTTTTGTTGTCTAGCTTGTTGGCAGTAACCCAGAGCTTCCGCTGAAAATTCCACTGTTAGTGAATGAAATCTGGGACAAGACAAGATCAGCAGCCGTTCACTCTCTTATGATGAAGTTTTATTCAGAGCAACCATAACTCATATATATATGTATGTGTATATAAAGAGTGGACTGGTGAAAAACTCTCCTAATAAAGCTTCAGGTCAGTTTTAGAAAGCAGAATCACACTGGTGTCCCCTCATACTGTATGTGCTTGATGCTTTATGATCTATTTTGCTCAAAATGGGAACATAACAAAAATTGCCATTTCGCTTTTTTTCTACCAACGAGACCTTAGTGAGTGAGACCATAAAATGTTTACGTTATAAATCAAGTGAGAAGTAGAAGCTCATTCTCCCCATAAAATTCCAATCCAGCGGCATTCTTTTTTTAAAGCCCGTGGAGTCACCCCCTAGTGACCGACTGCTCCTTCCATCCTACTTCCTAGACTTCGGCTACTTTCAGCTTTATGTACAGTCTATGGGTGCAACAGGGACAATAACAGTAAACTCAGCCTTCCCCAGGCGGCACAACAAGTCTCTGTTACCCACAATTCTTAGAAGCAATAAGTGATCTGACAAATATTGGCCCCAAAAACACACACACACACACAAACGCACAGAGAGTGTTCCCACTGCAGAAATGCATATCCACAAACACCTGAGGGCAAAAAACAACATTCAGACACAAATACTAACATTATTTCATAGTTTGTTCAGACTGAGAGAGAGATCTTGACTTTTTTGGGCATAAACACTGACCTTGTCAGGAGCAGTAGTCGTCATGGAGACCAAAACCTGGTCCTAATAAGGCAAACCCTCATTTCTAAGCATCTGGTTAAGTTCAGGGCTAAGATATGATGATATAAGGTTAGGGTTAGGCGTTAACTGGTTATGGTTGAGGTTAATAATAATAATGCTCTGTTTAGGCCAGGGGTCTACAACATGCGGCTCTGGGGCCACATGTGGCTCTTCAGCCCTTCCGGTGGCTCCTTTTAACTATGAAAAAAAAAGTTCTCTTATTTAGAGATCAAGGTGATAAATAAAAGTGTTTTAATGTTTTGTGCGTCACATCCAGTGTCTACGTCAAGCGTGATATTGAAAACCGACCCAAACTCGACAAAACCTGTCCATCTTTGGATCCACAGGTGGGTTTTCTCAAGCATGAACTACATACAATGCAAATATTGCTTCATTTATTTCTAATTGGGGTTACTTTTAATTTCCACAAACAATAGAAGGACTAGGGTCTACATAATTCTGTGTTTTAAGTACTGCTTTTTTTTGGTTGGCTATAAACAGCAATGAAATGTCTTCAACAAACAAACATTATTTTGTACATAGTACATCTGTATAAAAGACAGGTGTCATATTATCTTAATTCTATGGCTCAAAGGGGTTCTGTGGCTCCAGGTGAATTATATTTGGGGTGGAGAGGGCACAAAATGGCTCTTTTCATAGTAAAGGTTGTAGTCAATGCAGTGTCCTAAGAAGAATAGTAGTGCAAACCTGTGTGTGTGTGTGTGTAGGCCTACAGCGGCAGACTATCCATCCATGACAAATCCACCAGAGGCTCGACTAACAAGACTACTGTAAGTGTAAGCCTGATAAAAACACACGTCAGACAAAACTGTCTGACACAGGGAAACAATGTCCCGCACACACTACGTACGACTGCTAGGAAAGGCTGTAAACGTGTTTATAAGACGTAATAACGTTATGTAGAATTGGCGTGGTGGCATCTCTTATTCCCTGCTCGAGCACCCAGGGTAAACGTGGTGTATAATCTCCTCGGTGGTCATGTAAAACACTCTGCTGTTCATAAAAGTATTTATTATTCATGGTGCTTCGATATGAAGAGGGAAGAAAAAAACACTTAGAGCAACAGGACACAAACTCTAATCTTCCACATTCAATTAACCGCTTCACTGGTAAGTATGTTTAGTTGTTAGGAGCCATTTCTCCTTAAAGAGACAGGTCACTTTTATAGTACAGAAGCACAACATGTGACTGTGTGCGCAGGCACACACACACACACAATTCACATAGTCTGTATTTATATAGAGCTTTTATAGTCTTCACACTACAGTCTTTCATACCCATTCACACACTTCAACATGGGGTTAAGTGTCTTGCATGAGGACACACAAAGACTGGCAGAGCCAGGAATTGAACCCACAACCTTCCAGTTGAAAGAAAACTTGCCCGACCACAAAAACATGGCAAAAAAAGCAGACTGACGGGCAGAGGGAGAGAGAGAGGGAGGGAGAGATCCTGACAGCTCATGCTTGTGTGCCCATGTGTAACAGTGGTCAAAGTTCAGCATGACATGGCAGACAGCAGTCAGCTTTACACCCAGTGAAAGAATACAGTACAGTATGTTGAAATAAATAAACAACATAAATAAATGGCCCATTTAATAAAGGATTAGAAATAATAATGTATTAAAGGCTCTAAAAACCTTCTTCCTCAATTAGTGTCTTACTTTCACCACCGGGAGCTAACAAAAACACATGAATTACATCTGCTGTTGTGTTGTGTTGTGTTACTGGCATTGGGACTGAAGATGGAAATTAGCTTTGGCTACAATCTTGCACATTTTCATTTATATGTTCATGAATATGTACTGTTGCATTAGAAAAAATACATACATATATGTATATATATATATATATATATATATATATATATATATATATATATATATATATATATATATATATATATATATATATATATATATATATATATACATACATATACAGCAAAGGCCAGCAGCTGTCTGCAGAGGGAAAATATATTAAAGATCCACCGAATGGATTTTGGACACTGGTCAGCAGTAATATACAGACATGAACGGTCGTCAAAGGGGTCAAACTTGCAAAAGCAATATATTCAAAGACAAAAGGGTTGATACTTTTAAAGAGTTGGCAGTCAAACATGCTGCTGATTAAACTGTAAGTGCTTTATGGGGAACACCTGACTGAAAAAGTAATGCCAGGAAGCTAACTGTATATGTAATGACCTCCAAATACATCTATTATTTATACTCTTATTAAAGCTTAAATGAATAAATAAATGCTTACAATATTCCAGGATCAATTTTGCGAAGCAATTTGAAGTGGCTTTATAAACAGCCCTAGATGTAATTATAATTAATATCACATGAACATTTCTACTATTTACACAATCTAATTTAACTACACACAGTGTAGGCCAGCGGTTTCCACTATGGTTAAATGCATAAGACACTTAATGCATGATACACTCTACAAGACCCCTTTGAATCACATTAAACAGCAACACATTCAAGACACACAGTACGTGCCCAGTTTGCAGGTTCTCAGCAGCAGAACAATCAATACGCAGGGAGGTCGACTGGTGAAGTCTTAATCCATGACATGTTTCCGTTTAAAAGAAAGAGTGAAAAGGATTTCCAAAGAAATAAAGAGGGAGAGCGGCGCACGGTAATGGTCAAACTAAATTGAAAGCGAGCAGACAGAGACATTGAAGCGACCTTCATATCCGTGCTCCATCATCAACTTATATATGTTCGTAATGAATGCTTTATTCTCCACAAGACTTCTTTTAAACCCTCAGTTTCAAATTTATCAAATGTAAGACTTTTTAAGGATCCAGATTATACAGTACAATACAGGACTCTTATGGTGTGTTCGGTCCGGCACGGTACAGTACACATTTTTTTGCGTTTTTCAATAAGAACAGTACCAAAACAACTGGCCCCAACCGTTTTTTGGTACACTTCCTTTGCGGTACCAGAGCAATGGCAGGGTACGGTGGAGCTAGACCCACGACAGTCAGCTGATTGGGCGCCAGAAAAGCGTCACTCACTTATTCTCATACAAAACCTGTCACAAACCGAGCAGAAGGACAAAATAGCCGCTCCATCGTTGTCCTTGTGTTATTTGATGTTGTACAACATCACACTATGTATCTCCCTGATGCAGCCTTCGAGCACAGCACACGCCCCCCTGCCTACCAAGTAAAGGTACTGTTCTCAGATGAAAGCCTGACTGAGAACCTTACCATACCATACTGTACCAAACTACTTAGCCATAGAAGGCTCTTGCTGTTCTTGTAAGAGGATGAAACTGTGGGTTGTCCACTTCGCGCTGTGCGGGTGGGTTCTTTTGAGTGCTCACAACTTAAGAGTCTGAATTCTCTGTTGGGACAGTAAATGGTGTTTTTGTGGCTTGCTTTTTTTTCTGTGGTCAGATCTACAGCAAGCGCCTACTGGACTTTTACAGTAAATGCGATGAGATGAGACCATTTCATCCACAGGAAGAAAAATAAGTGCGGTCTCACTCCAGAGAAGCCATGAAATGGAATAATAATGCAAAATGGTGGGTGGGGCAAAGGGGACGAAAAGGAGGCAGAAGACAACAATTATCTACCAAAGGAGGACTGAAGTGACTTTGTCAAACAGAAAGAAAGAAGACAGCGGAGGGAAGATACTGTACATGACAAGGCATAAATAATATAAACTGCATAAAACTCTTGCCACTTTTCATCCATCAGGTTCTACTAGAGAAACACACGCATACACGGACATGCAGGGTTTGTTTACGGAGCATCATAGCCTCCAAACACACATATAGCTCTCCTGAGAGAGGTCACAGGGGTCATGTGTCACATGCACATGTACATCTTAAATATTTAACAGGTTTCTTTACATCCACGGGATGCACTGACATCGTTTTGGTTTTAATGGTTCCTTATGCAAAGTATATAGGACATTATGACATCCTCGTGACACTGGTGAACCAAATAAAGGTAACAATAATGAATATAATGAAATAATAATAATAATAATAATAGTCTTGTCATCCTACATGGGAGGAGCCATAAATGAGTTACTACCCTTTGAAACCCACAGTTGTTTTATAACATTACATACTAGATTCTTTTTATGGGAATATTGTAACAAGTTAACATTAAAAATCATAGTGAGTCCGTTCCCTTTAATTTGAGAATTACTGAAGAAGATTAATAATGAGAGACAGACAATATGTGGTTTAAAAGGAGAAGGGTGAATATGAGCAATAAAAGAGAGGATGCTAAAGGTCTGGAGCCATTATTTCCACTTGTGGCTTCAGCCAGATCAATAAAATGTGTGTGTGTGTGTGTGTGTGTGTGTGTACACTGCCTTCCATTCACTTGGAAGCTCAACCAAAGCTTTAACTTCACAATATGTAATATTTATACATTAAAAACATCTAAAAACACGTTTCCAACACTTTAAATCCACAGAAATGTGTGGATGATGCCATCCAGCTGTCCAGATTCCAGAGCAAATATTCGGTAATACTAGCGTCGTGTCTTTTGTTTTTCATTATCATTGTGTGCATTTGTCACTAATGGATCATGACTATACTCTTTTGCCATGTGTAAACTAAAGCTCTCCCTGTAAACAACAACGTCCGTGATCCCACCCTGCTACCTGATGTCACCAAACCAGGTCTTTTGTTATCTTTTGAGTGATCTCTAGCCGCAGGAATTACATACTGTGCCTCACAAACGAGGTTCTACCTCAACAGGTCCAGGCTCTACTGGTCCTGAGAAAGTCCGTGTTTTTAACCAGAAAAGGAACACACACACACACACACACACAATGCTGCCAGCATCGCTGTACCATCCCACCAGAAATGAAAACGGAGGCCTGATAGCTGTGGAGCAGAGGAAAGCCTCTGGATAGATTTCCAATACACAACCAGAAGCTTAAGAAAGACAGAGTCACAGATAATCCTCCCTCTTTTTCCTCCTCCTTGTGTGCTCCCTCCAATCTCTCCCTTTAGTCCACTCTTCTCATTCTGTCTCTTCATATCATCCTTTTACTCGTCGGCTCCATCTTTTCTCTCCTCTCACCTGTATTTTGCGACCACATCCTTCTGTTTCTGTTTTCATCTTATAGTATCTCCTTTAGCCTGTCCCCCCTCCTCTCTCTCTCCCTCCAAACATGCGTGTTCTTTGTCTCTCAGATGGTGTGTTTTTGTTTTTTTTACGTTAAGAGCAGCTGTTGTTGAGTCACATCCTTAACATAAAGCTGTAAAACACGCCGAGGTGCTGATATAAAACTTCTTTAACGCCGACTGGCCTTTAATCACTCATCACATCCTCTGCTACAGCTGCTGTACTCAACACTGTGACTAATACCGCTGTAAACACGTACACTGTGACTACTGTATACTGAGAGCTCATATATATGTAGTACACTCACTTAAACAGCACGAGCCCTGAGATGTAAAGACAAGATTCCCAGCATTCCCGGCTTGTGGCCCCTTAAAAAGTAGCCATCATTTGGTTATTAAGCTTAATAAATCAAATTATTAAGCTGCATTATGGATGTTAAATGATCCAGAATTATCCTTACTAAGTACTTGAATCCATACTATTTTTGAGTGCTTATATGAATGTGATATTTTTGGTCTGTCCTCGCCTGGGATACAATCTCTTTTGACCTTTAAAGCAAAAGACTAAAAAAAAAGAAGAAAACAAAAGGTATTAAAGACTAACTATAAAAACATTATGGATAGTGAAAGGAATCAATGTTAGGTTAAGAATAAGGTTACAGATGCGGATTTCTTAGTTGGTGAAATATCACATTGTCTGTGAAGGGAAGTACTAAAAAAAAGTATCTTTTTCACCATCCAAATTGTCAGTAATAAAAATCATTTTCTGGGAGCAACAACTGGTGTGTGGACATGTTTTGCTACTTTTGTTGGTTCTGTCTTGCACCCAGTGTTTATTGAAATCGGATATGTCTGCGCACACTTGCACAAGTGCTCAAATAAAAGTATTACAAGCTAAAAAGAAAAAGGGCCTTACATCTCCAAAAGCAACTGAATAACTATATAGTGCCCACCTCCTTAAAACAGCTAGTAAATCAACAACTACAAACACCAGCTTTTACCTCTGATAAAAGCAGGAGGAGACGGTGAAAAATGGCAAAGTTGAAGCTATTTCTTAAACTAAGAGTCTCCTCTTCACTGCAAATAACCATTACTGAAAAAAAGACACAAACAGAAATGGACAGACACAACAATGTTGGACTAAAGTGGGTCATGTTTGACTGCACCACACCAGCAAGGTTGCGTTTTTATTGCCGAGGATAAAGAAAGAGTGTGTCCAATTGTGTTTGCTGCCCCAAAAAAGTCCATCCTAAAACACGTCTCACACACAAGCCTGGCCGTAGATCCGTCTTATGACAATCACCGAGGTTAACGGCGTGATTAGAAAAGGCACTGGACTCTCGCAGGCAGGTTTAACAAACACTCATCATAACAAAGAATTCATGATTGGACAGAAAGTCAATCAACCGCAGTAGCTCGGGAATGTAAACCACACAGACATGTGCTACATGATTAGACAGCAATGTGTTTTTCATCATTTTGACAGAACGCCTTTCAAGTCGCAGATGAAAACCGCCACGCAACCTCACCACAGTCGCCCCAACGACCAGTTTTTTCAATCGGCTTCGGCTTGGCACGCACAAACTCCAAATACTGTGATATCGAGCAACAACTGGATTGATTAGAGGTAGATTGGCGCTAAATTGCCCAGATTTCCATTTAAGTCGAGGATGGTGATAGATGATTTAGATTTGCTTGCTTAACTGTTTCCCTGCCCCTAGTGTGGATTCTAATTAAAGCATGTTTGAAGGAAATACTTGATGAGGTGCTGCCTGTGTTTGAGGACAGCAACCACTTTGCCACCTGCTGCTGATTTATCCATTTAAAAGAATTGCTGCTTTGATTGGATTCTCTTACAATCGTTGACTTTCGCTGCAAGAAAACTACATCTACCCTCAAGTCCTCAAATCCAGATTAATGTTATTACATGTTTTTTGGCTACACATGCAACTATATGCCATTTTAATTGAATCTGTAAATACAGAGCCAATATTGAAGTGAAGCTTGACATTTTAAAAGCTGTGTGTAACAAATGTATTTAGTCATTAAATAACCATCACATGTCATCGGAGATTAAGGAAATACTGGCTTCACTGATAACAATGGTGCCTACAATTTATAGCCTATAAATACTGTTTGTTTATGTGGTGGAAAATGCATATACGTACAGCTCCGTATAGATAGACTGGATCTCTCTGGAGACAAAGGGGGAAAGGGTGCTTTCCAAAATTTCGATTGCTCTTGCCAAATATCTTACATATCGCCCTTTTAAGGAATTATATTGCAAAACAATTGCAGACACATGGCGTCCTCGTCCACAGGCCAGGCAACAGAGAGCTGACACACTGTACGAGGTGAATAGATTACATGTCATTTGTCATTTGACGGAATAGATCCGTGTGGTTTGTTGCAACATGTCTTTTGAGGTGGCTTCAATGGAATCAATGAGTGTTATCAAGTCAAGTCATTAGAGTGAGGTGATTTGGCAGACGGCCAGCACCCTTGGGTAACCATCGGAAACCAATTAATATTCCTAACAGAGGTATCATGTCTCTGGCACAGTGCCCACAGGGAGAATAATCTCACTGATTACACTGCTGAACACCGCTGCTCAGATCTGTGTTTGTGTCAGTGTTTGTGTGTGTGTGTGTACTTTCAGCATTTCCATATGCATGCAGTAGATGCTACAGGTGTGAGTTTGTTGCACACCAGTTACAAATACATGTTTGTGTGTGTGTGTGCGCGCTGTATTTGTGGCCTCTTAAGAACATTTTCTGGCATAAACACTGACCTTGTCAAGGCCAGCAGTCCTCATGGAGACCAAAACCTGGCCCTAATGAGGCGGTTAAGTTGAAGTGGTTAAGTTTAGGGCTTAGGTTAGGTTACGGTTAGGCATTAACTGATTATGGTTATGATTAGAGATGACGCTTTGTTTGGGCTGTCCAAATGAATGGATGTCAGAAACCTGTGTGTTATTGCTCGTGTGTATGTTTCCATTTGAAAAGAAAAGAAAAGAAAGAAAGAAAAGCTCATTAAGTGAACATTAGCATTGAGTGCAATCATGTGGAACATCAGCTTGGTTTGAATTATAGAGCAGATATAAAGGTTGTAATTGACAATGAAGAGAAAATCAGACACCGGTGTCAAAGCTGGTGTTTGGTATCAGTATCAGGGACTGAAACATTATTAGATATCATCTGTTCTATTTGTCCGTGTAGGACTTTTTGTCCCCGGATCCCTGAAGGAATAATTTGTCTTGTTTTGGCTCCACTGACAGCGTGAAGCAAGGTCGGGGTCAGATACAGAGCAGCATCTAACAGGATGATAGAGGTTTCATTGTTTTGGCAAACACTTGCTATTGTGAGGTAGAGGTAGACTGAGTTGCAAGGATGGATAACATTTAAATTATAGGAAACTCATCAGGTTATAATAGCCACTTCTCCACTGCCCTTAAAGCTGTAGAGTGGAACAATAATAATAATAATGTCTGTTACATTCAAAACATGATCAAATCGGGTCACCCCATGAGGCAAAGGGCCCATTGCGTTCATATTGACTAGAACTCAGGTAACATCAGCACAGTTTGTAGGATTACAATGTCCAGTGTTGTGATGTTTGAAAAGAAAGTAAATCTGAGAAGTAAACTGAATACAGTGATATTTACAATCAGTGATATCTCAGGGTCAAGCCCTGTCTTTGCCTCAGTAGCTGTCATGTAACTGTCAACAGACCAATGAAAAAATGAACTGTCCGTGGTGCTGAAACCACCACCCAAGTAGTTTCCTCGTGTGATGCATTTGATAGAAATCCCAAGGCAGTTTGGCTTAGGTGTCTCGCAAGCTCTAACAATGAAATGGGGGTTAAAAAGAAAATGTTTATCAGACACACTTGACTCAACTTGATATAATGTACACACCTGACCCACAGGTGTGTACATTATTTCACCACTCCTGGCACATAAATGGGCAAATGCTGTGCATCCATGAGCCTCATCTGGTGTTTTGTTGTGTTGTCCTGCAGCCCTGTCTCTGTGATCTCACTGAGCTACCATGCTTTCTACAGTCACATTTGAACTCATTCATTATTAAGCATTTAGGACCAGACCAGCCACCTACAAGAGGGCAGTAATAAGGTAAGACGGATCATGTCATGCAGTGTTTACAGGACCACCCAATTATTTGGAAAAGGAAGAAACACCAACTCACGACTTGCAGATTTAGGTTTTGTTGAGCATTTTCCTTATATTTATCTGAGCTTCTCAGTGGCAGACAGCGGCGATAAACAGATTTTTCAACTCTGATATGATGATGATATTCATTATTTCTTTAAGCATCTGGGATATTTCTGGGAGGTTTATTTTCATGGGACAGTAGATTTGGGGGAAACACCAACATGCAGTTTTTCTGACATGATTGTGACTTGATTTGGAGCGTCATCACAAATGCTTCATTTAACAAAAATGAAATTGAAAACGATGACTCGTTTTTATAATAAGAAGAAAATAAATTGACATAATGGTAATTTCTACCGACTACAAACACACAGTCTGGTCACCATGACTTCACAGGACACTACATTGACTTACATTCATTTCCTGGAATCTATCCTCTATCCTTAACCATAAATACTACTGGCCTAACCTCAACTTTAACCATACAATATGTCTTCACCTTAAAATGAAGTAATTTACGTTCAGGGGACTTGCTTTTTCTCCCCATAAGGAAGACAAGTCCCCATAATGTGACTGTGTAAACAGATTTAGGTCCCCATGAGGTAACATGAGTAATACCTGGAACAGATAGAGAGAGAGAGAGGGAGAGAGAGAGAGAGGTTCATGCAGCTATCCTTTTAAGGACATGCATTGCCTCCCATTCATTTGCACAGCCTAAACAAAGCGTTATCCCTGACCTTAACCATAACCTGTTAATGTTCTAATCCTAACATTAACTTCACCACAATTCAAATATTAGCCCTAAACTACACTATCTCCTCAGACATGAGGTGCCTCATTAGGACCAGGTTTTGGTCTCCTACTGGTCTATAATGTTTTTGGACTACTGGTCCTGACTCAGAAAAAGAGTACACACACACACACACACACACACACACCTGGCCTTCATGGTGATGTTTAAGCTGTCAGTATACAGTGGTAGCTGGTTGAACATGATAGCAGGTACTAGGATCTGCAGGTTTAAGCCTATGATTAGTTGCTCCCCGGAAACAAACTGTTGGTGGATGTGTCTCGCTGCGACACACGCACACACACTCTTGCACAGCCTACAAACACACACACACACACACACACACCCCTCTCCTCATCCCCTGTTGCTATGGAACCTGTCGCCAAGGCAGAGAGGTATGTGGTTGTGGTGGAAGTGGTGGATGAAGGCGACGACAGCGACGGTGACGATGATGATGGTGGTTATGAGGATGATAATAGTGATCGCATAAATATCCCCCTTCGCAGAATTGCAGGACCCGGTTGGCCATGAACGAAGACATACTGGGCTTTGCTCTCTGCAACGTGGGTGGAAGGAGCGACGCGTAATACTGCGCAATGCAAACAGACCCTTTCCTCACCGTACAACAGAGACCGCAGCCCCGGATCTGCAAAGCACTCTCTGTGTGTGTGTGTGTGTGTGTGCACTCTGGTCGCTTTTGTAAACACTTATAAAGTCGTCAGTCGTCGGACTTCGTGTCGTGTCTTGTGCGAAACAACCCGCAGTCCTTCCAAAACTGCCATCCCCCCCGAAAATAGCTCACAGTCGTCAACCCAATTCTCAGCAGACACATGAGTCCTGCAGGCCCTCTCCTCCTGCCACCTGTCATCCCTGTGTCGTTTCTCTCTGGCGCGTTGCTCTTAAAAAAACACCAGCTGGCAATATATCACGACAAAGTTGCATTCAAACCTGACAGATTCGACTATTGATTATAGGGGAAGTGATAGGTTAATGGTGGTCGGGTGCGCGTAAAAGCGTGCGCTGTTCAATTTCTTGCCCCCTGTGTGTTTATTTCAGGACACGCAGCCTCTAACATACATGTGCACTTTGGTTTAATCCCCTCACTGAAACGCTTCTGCCAAAGAATTTGTCCGCGCACATGTGATTTTTGCAACACTTTGCGCTGGAAATGTCTTGGCTCTGTTGGCTCAACATGACCACTGCCCACCCAGTGTGCCACACTTCTCCCGTGGGCAGGCCTGTCAAACCCACAAGCGTGGACTTAACCACAGCAAGAAAAAAAAAAAGAATTATAACAGGCCCCATCATCATCATCACATCATCACCACCATCATCATCCATATCTGTGGAGCTGCAGCCTTGTGTTTGCGCGATTATGGCACAAGTTCAGTACATGCAGCAATAAGTGCACTTCAATAAGGGAAACGATCAAACAAACAGAGTCAAAGTGGAGGAAAGAAACCAACATCTGTCCATCTGTTGAAAACCACAGGGAGCCGTACCCTCCTCCCTCCACCGCCTCCTCTTTCCCCATCCCATCCCCATTTCGGGATCATCATACCTCTCTTACACTCCCCTCCCTCCCTCCCTCCTTCCCTCTCCCCTGTGCCCACTTACAAGATATTTGTCACCTCGAAATAAAAATAATGAAACACACGCATCACATACCTTGATGGTTCTCAAGGGTGTCCTCCGGGATGTACATGTTTTTGCTTTCATTTACCATAAATGTAGTCCGGCGTTATCCCTATAGGTGAATGAAGGAGAAGGAGCACAAAAAAAAGCTGGAGAGGAAATAACAAGAGGGGAAAAAAGCCCCCCCCACAAAATAAAGAAATTTAAAAAGGGGGGAGAGAGGAGAACTGTCTGGCACGGACAGTTTTTTGGGGTTATCCGTTTTTTATGGGGAGGGTTTCTTCGGATGGAGTGAATATTACCTAATCCCCATGATGGAGGTGAAGGCGAGAATAAAGAGGGAGCTTTCGGCGGAACCGGTTTGGAAAACGGACCGGTGCATCCCTCGGTACATCCGGGCCCTAGGCGAGAAACATGAGACCAGCACCGCGTTCAATTCAATTCACACCTCTCTCTTTCTTTCTTCCTCTCCCTCTCGCCTTTGCTTTCTTTCTTTTCTTTCTTTCTTCCCCCTCTCCTTCGCTTGTTGCGTTTTACAGAAAGGTTTCTCCCCCCCCCAAAAAAAATATATTACAAAGCACGGGCGCTGTCAGTGGCGGTGGCGATGGAAGTGCGCAAAAGACGCATTCGTGCGCATCTTCAGCAGCGTGTCAAAATGTGAGCGGAGGATGATGAAGGAGAGGAGATAGATGTGGTGGAGGGAGAGAAGGAGGAGGAAGAGGAGAGGAGAAACATTGGGGAATGAGAAGAGTGTAAATATTCCATCACGGGTAGCGCGGGGTTAAATCTCCCGATGGGCTTTCGGTTATTCCACGAATCTACAGCAGAGTCCCCCCAAAAAACAGAAGGCAGGCCGTCCCGTCTCATCCGGAGACTGGTTTCTCAGTCCTGATCCAGTCTATGATGGTCCGGCGCTGTCAGTCTGTCTGTCTGCCTGTCTGCTTACTTGTCTGTCTGTCAGTTTGTCTGCCTGTGTCTCACTGATCGGGAGTTGGAGCTCTCTCTCTTCCTGTGCTGCCCCTGCAGCTCAGCTCTGCAGTGATACAGAGAGAGAGAGAGCGAGCGAGAGAGAGAGAGCGAGAGAGAGAGAGAGAGAGAGAGAGAGAGACCCCTCCCCGTGCATGTAGACGCTTTGACTGTTTCCAGATGTGTGTGTGTGTGTGTGTGTGTGTGTTTGCCAGTGAGAAAGGAGGGAGGGAGACTGCACAGGCAACAGTGGAGAACAGGCGGCTGGTATCCAGATGATGATGATGATGATGATGGTGGTGGTGGTGAGGACAAAGATGATGATGTTAATGAAGAGTGTGTTTGTTTGTGTGTCTTTATTAGGTTATGAAGACAACATTTGGTTCAAAACTATCATTGTGGGGACATTTTAGTGGGACCTCACAACTTCAGAGAGTGTTCTAGGGTTAAAAGTTGGCTTTACTCTTGGAATTTAGGTAAAAGTTATGATTAGGGTTGTGCTACCTGTGTGTACATGTCTATATTAGGTTCTTAGGACAATGTTGGGTTCAAAACTATCATTGTGGGGACATTTTAGCAGGACCTCACAACTTAAAGGGTGTTTCTTGGGTTAAAAGTTGGCTTTACACTTGGAATTTAGGTTAAATTTGGGATTAGGGTTGTGTTACCTGTGTGTACATGTCTTTATTAGGTCGTGAGGACAAAATGTGGTTCACTGTGGGGACATTTCGACGTTGTGAGGACATTAAATGAGCAACTTCAATGAGCCATTGGAGGGTTAAGACTTGGTTGTAGGGTTATGGTTAGAATTAGGTCTAGGTCTTGAGATGGTGATGTGGTTGGTGTTGTGTATTTTTAGTGTCCTTACAGGAGCATACAAGTATTGTTGGTGAAATCAACGCGGTGTTGTGTTGTGATAATGTTGAGATGCTGTGCTCCATGATCTGGCTGAGGTCAATAAACAGTTAACGTTGCGTAATCAGTGTCAGTGTCGTTGATTAGTAACAGTTAGGGTACGGGGCTAGGGAATGAACTGTTAGGCATTAACTAGTTTTGATTATTGTTCGGGATAAAGCTTTAGCTGACTGTCCAAATGAACAGAAGTCAATACAGCGTGTGGGAGGAGGACTCAAATAAAGATCTTAAAGGAGGCAGGAAAAAGCCAGAAAAAAGAAAGAAAAAAAAAAACACGGTTGCCAAAATCATGTGCGTTTGCGACAGCAAGCACGTTTAAATAAAAAGAGAAAATGTGACAATTTGTGAGCATGCGTGCGTGCGTGTGTGTGTGTGTGTGTGTGTTTGATAATGATCCATAGCGAGCTGCACTGGCTCTGTAGGAAGAAACAGAGATCAGAGCTGATGTACCTACTGTACATCTGATTTGCCCCTAGTAGTTCCTTCACATCTGGACTCCTTTAGCCTCATTCTTTTCTTTGGCCACGACTGTGTTTACACACACACTAAATATCTGCTTTTTCAACTCTTTTATGACTGAGGCTCTGATCCTTTCATGACTCTCCTAAACAGGGAGAAACCACAAGGAATTGATTTTTTTTTCTTCTCCTTCTTCTTCTTTTGGTTGCTGTGTAAATACAGACTCAAATATCTGGAATATGAAGAGGACGGACTCGGGAAGGTCAATGCTCTAAGACTAAATGAAAACCCTTTCATCTAGCAGGCAATAAAAAGATATTTAGAATTCAATTATGTTGTTTTCTTTCCTTTTGCCCTGAGGACAGTGAAGTATGTTTCGGCATTGTTCTCCATGGTCAGGAACAAATTTGTCCCAGCCCCTACAGCACACAGACATGGGCCAATTTTCCTCGGTAACACAACAGTGAAATGAAGCTCATTTAGGAGTAAAATGTCAAACACACTCAGAGCAACATCAGCTCTTAACTAAATAACCGTGGAGCAGGCTCTGAAGACATTGAGTCAGCTTGGCTCCACAGCTCCTACTGAGGCTTTTTTTTGGACAGACATGTACAAATACCATGCTGGCTCTTGAATTGATCGGTTTATTTAAAACTGTTGTGAGTAACTTATAACATATAAACAAATGTCCTTTCGATTCAAACCACTGTCAAATGAGTTCACGCAACGCAGATTCAGCAAACCCTCAGTAACCCTCAGTTCTACACAACACAACTCAACTCTCCCTGTGTTTAGACAGCGTCATTCACACCCTGCACACAGGAAGTGATTTGTTTTATATCAAGAGGCAACAGCAAGATTGTACAAGATATATATATACACAAACGCTCCCTCAGTCAGGACTGACAGTTTTGCTCGACAGAGCCCGTATTCAGACGACGATGCATTTCTGTTTGCAAAGAACAAACAGAGGCAGAATAACAGAACAACAATAATCACTGAAAAAATTATACACTGCAACTTTAAGTACTCTATGTGCAGCATAGACACATTTTTGTCAAAAGGTTCTTGACCTTACTGTCGAAAGTCTTCTATCTCTGTGAGGACCTTTTAGACATTTCTTTTCTCCTTCCCCCCTGTTCTCTCGAGTTTCTCTGTCTGGTATGTTGTTCATCTCCTGAACGGCACACTTGTGATTCATCTCAGCTACTCATCTGCAGATCGTTCAGTCACCTCCGTGTAAGCACAAACAACTACGCTCTGCCCTTCAGGAAGGAGCATCAACCTGTGCCTCGCCAGCGACCTGCCACTTCCAGCTACACCTATGTCTACCTGCCTGGTTTGAAGTTGCTGTGTGCTCCACCATCTGCCTGCCCAGCACAGTGGGATCCCAATCTCAAGCCCAGCATCCCTGCCAACACAGCCTCAGCTCACTACTTTCCTCTGTTTTCTGAGTTTGAACTGCAACACCAAACATTCAAAAGCTCATGCATGTTAATTAAATCATCATTTCAAGATGTCAGATGAAAAAATGGCTTCACAAAACAAAATAATTGGGCTCAATAAGCATGAGGATGTATTGAAGGGACTGAGCAGCATTTTTCATATTCTAATTATAGTACAGACCGTCCCATGTAATTGTCTTTGACACTGAATACGAACATCACAATGTGCAGGCCTCATGTCAGTCTCACTGCGGGCGATAATCAAGAGGTGAATCTGATGACTCAACCCAGCCAGCATTCATCTGTTCAGAGCCATAGCACAAAATCCCCACCCACCACCCGGTAATAGAATAAAGCACTGTTCTACATGTGTCACTAAAGACATAGTAAAGACAGGGAGATGGCTCATAAACGATTCTATTTATGATATCTGACAGATGCATTGTCTGTTGCTGAACAATATGTATATGTATATACATATATTTTTTTTTGTGATGTTACTTTTGAAAATGAAAGATTACTGAATATGTGAGTAACAATCATGCGTCAGATTGAATCGAATACTGACAAATCAATGTCCATCTTTAAGTTGAATTTTACTTTTAAGGTCAGTTCAAGGTGAAGCAAATGGTTTTCTGTTTTGTAATTTAATCCAGTGGCTCCAAACTCCAAACTCATGGTTTCAAATTTGTTTTCTGAGACATTTAATCCAAGACATGATATCAAGCGGGATTCTTGTGCAGCAGAAATGCTTTGAAATGCCCCCATTGTGGTACTGAGACAGATGGACAGCAAATGGCATAATGGCAGTCTGAATCACTCATAGACTTTCTTGCCAAATCAGTCGCTGTTTAATTACACTGGCCACTGAAGGGAAAGATAGACGGAAGAAAGGACTGAGGGAAGGAAGAACAGTTGGAGGGCAGGTCGTGGGAACAGACACTTGTGCCCAGGGGACAAACACACAGACACACACAAAAATTTCCTCTGTAATTCTGCCTGCGCATGGAATATCAATTCTATTTATGACTGTTCTATATTTGTAGTTCCCGACCCCCTTTGTGTGTGTGCATGAGTGTGGGTGACTCTAAAGCCCAGTTGGTCTCTGGGAATCTCTGGACAGACAAACACTGAAACGCTGGTATACCATGTGGGAAACTAACAATTCTGTAGACGGTCAAAGGGAAATCCCCCTCCATAAAAGAAGAACATGCTTAATTCAGCTGGTAGAACTCCCCCCGTTACATGAATATGAAACGTTCTGTGGTCTACAGTCAAATCAAGAAATATTTAAACCCTCATTTCACAGATGGATTCTGACATTTACATAATGCAATTTTTCTCTATTTCCATATTTTATACATGTCACTTGTCATGCAAACATATCTAGTGAAGAAAATGTTTCATGCAAAACTGAGATCCACATTCAGTGTTTTACATATTCTAAGAAACCAGCCTGTCCCAAGTGTTGGCACAGCATGAAACCAATTCACAAATGATATATTTATCTTAGAATTAAATGTATCTATCATCTTTCCACTGCTTTTCATTGCGCTATGGTGTGTAGCATGCTGTATTTGTATTCATTTTTATATGATCTGGATCAGCCTCTGATATATACAAATGCAGCAACAGCCCTAACAATACAATCCCTTTAAATGGCTCATGGCTCAGCACTCATTTTATAAATCTATCCGTGTCACAATCAATAACGTCACACAAGCAGCTTCTTTAACATCATTATCTTGGTCATGTCACCTGTTGGGAATAGCACATGA
This sequence comes from Solea senegalensis, assembly GCF_019176455.1. NCBI lineage: Eukaryota > Metazoa > Chordata > Actinopteri > Pleuronectiformes > Soleidae > Solea > Solea senegalensis. Next base: position 29,389,024 of record NC_058023.1, on the reverse strand, counting down.
GGTGAAACAGTATTGTAGCATACTGAGTACTGTAGGAAGGTGTTGCGGGTCAAACATATAAAAGTGGTAGATCTTAAATGTCTTCAATGCCTGGAGCCAAAGCTAAAGATGCACTTTAATTGAACACTTCAGACAAGACCATCAGTCATTCATTCACTATGGCTCTTTACCTTCAGGGCCAATGACAAAGGATGGTCGTGCCGAAACCCTTCCTGTGGCAAAAAGATCAGTAAGCTGTCCAGTGGTTTCGTCCTATTGTCCAATCACCAAGCATGTCTTATCCTGTCCCCACCAATCAGAACCACACACTCAATCTTATCTGAATGGATATTGACAGTATTGACCAGCTGATGGATAACTCATTAGTCTCATTATTGATGAACATGCAGCCCCTGACAGTTAGATATCATCCTGACAAAGAGACACACATACATTTAAACACACATATCGCTGAGGCCGCCACACTGACAAAGTAATACACAGACTTGTCATGAGAAAAATAGACCCATTCTGAATCACAAAGCAGCCATTTTCATGTTAATCGAGAGTGTCAGAACCTAAACTGGAAGTTATTCATTCATATGGAAGAGGGGAGGTTGTGGACAGAAGTGGCAAAGTGGCACTTCCCATTTAAAGCAGATGTTTTCATCCAGTGATGCTGAAACTGAGTGAGCAGTCGGGGGTTCATTGTTGTTCTAAAGTCCTCTCTGGCGTGACTGTTAGTAACTGCATCACCAGACATGTTGTACATCTCTAGTTTGTGACTGAATAATTTAAATTAATGAAACAAATACAGTTTTATACAGTGCATTGCAGAGGAGATGAGGTATATATAAGACATAATTTACTATCACATATGCACTGAAAGGAGTATGGCTTATGTATGTTCACGCCAAAAGGTGGATTTAGGTATCCTTGAAGAGAACAGGATGCGTTGAACTGAATATGGAAATTGCACTGTCAAGTAACTCAGCTCATATTGTGCATTTTGCTCATATGGATTTCAAGAACCTACAGTCCTGAAAGTCCAGTGCCTGTATCAGTTACTGCTCTGTCATTAAGTGTTAATTTTCCAAACAGGAAGGGATGTGCATTATTTCTGAAACTGAGAGCCAGTGGATATATCCATTGCCTGATAAAAATACTGCATCTGTACAAACAAGAAGACATTTCAGTCTTCACTAAACAGTATAAACACACAAGTGCAGCAGCATTGTTGAATGGGAAAATGAAAAATGTGTCAACTCGAATCTAAACACAGAGTGAATGTGACCTTGACAAAAACTATTGTAAAATTTAACTGTAGCCTTTCCCCACACAGATGTTACTTAACGTGTTCTGTGCTGCATTTACTCATGCTGACGAAATAGCTATAAAACTATTTTTTCCACCGAAATAAAAGCAATTATATCCTTAACTGTCCCTCAAGTGCAAATTTCAATGACTCTCTTTGAATGGAAATGTTCCCAGTGAAAAAGGTTTAATTGTGTGTGTGTTTGTATCTTTTGGGGAGATACTGTACTTACAAACACACATGCATGGGTTCCTGCTTGGTTTTAAGTTCAGCTCCAGCTCCTACAGTAAAATAAGACAGAAGGGATGATTGCTTAATATTTATTATCCATCCATGTGATGCCCCCTAGTGCATCTGAAGAGAAATGTAACTGTGAATGTGGAGACATCAGTTGTATTCAGTGTTCATGACTCCACATATACACAGAATGAAAGGGAATCACGAGCTGCTGATTTGGATGAGGTGAGGTCAGGTGACAGTGAGATAAAGTTAAAATAGCATAGCAACAAACACATAGCGTTTCATAAATAGTCCACTGACAATTATTTCAACTCACCAAGTGAACGTGGTAACTCAAGTGATTGTCTTCAGATGTCGTCTTTCTCCAGACAGTGCAACGACACGTTTGAATAAGTAAATCTTGAAAGTTCTTTCATTCACGTGTTAGCAAAAATATATCTTTTTTTTCTTGAGTCGATTAATATGTCTGCATTCGTACTGCTGCCAAACGCTCTGGGCACAGCTACTCATGTCTGATTGTTTACAATCTTTCCTAAACATGGCCGCCAACAAACGGTTATGTCAGTTAGTGATCCATAAGTGCTTATTTTAACGCATTTCCAAGTCTTAAAATACAAAACCAACTACGGACCAATTTATAAATCAAACAATATTTCCAGTTTGTTGCTAATTTGGATATTATTTCATCTTTTTGCAACTCGGTCGCCGCTTACGCTAGTTAGCGAGCTAGCTTTTACATAGGGAACAATGACAGCTACTTCAGCAGGGAGCTGCCTTACCGCGAAAGGACTGGACATAAGTCTGGCTGCCCTGAAACGACAAGACCCCTACATCAACAATATCGTGGACGTGGCCAGTCAGGTGGCTTTGTACACTTATAACAACAGGTCAAATGAATGGGTAGGTCTGAACTTTATGTTGTGCTAACTTAGCTTAGCTTCGTCAGCTTCCCGGGTATGCGCGCTTCGCCACACACACATACACACAGATTTGCCACACTAAACGGTATATCAGTTAATAAACCCACATCGATATGGTTCTTCGCGGTCCAGTCAGTTATCTTTCACAAAGTAGAATGATACAATGTCTGTTTTATTTTACCTTCTGCACAGTACTACTGCACGGTGTATGTAACTGTTGTACCCTTGCTGCAATTGTCAAGATTTAAGTTCCTCAGAGGTCTGTCCTTTGCTGATGCAGTGTCATGCAGGATATAAATAAATAAATATTACTTTGGTTTGCCAGATTAACATGCTTTAACTTAAAATGGATACATTTAAATGACCAGGTTTGGGTTTTTGTGCTTTTCAGGAGAAGACAGAGGTGGAAGGAACACTTTTTATCTACACAAGGTAAGGAATTAGGAAGGAGTTGGAAGACAAGACTTTAATATCTACCAATTTTATAGTCGTTATAATGTGGCCTGTACTTGAATCAGCCTTTTAATATATAGAACAGGGTTCCCACAGGTCTTTAAAATACTTGAAAATATGTGAAATCTAGTTGTTGGGCCAGAAAGAGCAAATTACATGATGCCTGGGAAATTCAAATTCCAAGATCTCTGGCTCACTACATTTTACAAAAACTGGCTTGCCCAAGATCCCAAAAACAATCTTTTGGCCAGATGCAGAGCTGCAAATCAATAAAAGTGTTTGCCAGTGGCAAAGCAGCTCTTACAATGTGCCCTCCCATCTTAAGCTGTGACAGCACATTCAGTCCTTTAATTTGAGGGAATTAGTCCTTGAATGTTGTTGAATTTGAAGTCAACCGAAGTGTGATGAAGTTCAAAAAGTTGATTAACATGCATAATTCTCTGAGTTTGTTCACTGAGACGCAATTTTAGTCAGCATTCTGACTATCATCATAAGGATACGTCTGGTGTCCAACTGATTTTTTACCATTCAGCCAAATCAGCAACATCATTTGGCCGTGATATAGTTTTTATGATAGAATGTAGTTATTTAACACCTTTCAAATTTGTTTTATTTCAGATACTACGCTAAAGTCATAACATAATAGTCTTAATAGGAAAGTGCACTCCTCAATATTCACACACATCTACCCTGTTTCCTCCATGTCTTTCAGGTTGGCATCTCCCAGGCATGGCTTCACCATAATGAACAGACTCCGCATGGAGAATTTGACAGAGCCAATCACCAAGGACCTGGACTTTCAGCTCCAGGACCCCTTCCTGCTGTACCGCAATGCACGCTGTAAGGAGACACATAGACCTACTTCTTATGTCTTCATGTTAATTGTCAATGTCGTCAGTTTTTCTCCTTACAACTGACGCATTTACTATAATTTTATTTTCCATTCAGGGTCATTGAACTGACTGTATTATCAGAATAAATCAGTCCGCAGTGAGATGTCTTAGCTGATAGTTATATTGCCCAGCCCAGCCACTTTATATGTGGCTTAATCTATGTCAAATGTTATCTCAAAACTTATAACATCAGGATGAGTAAATTTGATATAATGCAGTTAAATCACATCGCACACAAAACTACAAAGGTTTTTCGGCCACAGTGTGCAGCATTCAATCTGAGTGAGTAGGAACCACTTGTTCCATATAAGGATTAAAGGTAAAGTGGTGAATTCTATCTGCCTGACTCCCTCTCAGACTTGCGTCTGATGTAGGCACGCACGCAGACACACGCACGCACGCACGCACGCATGCACGCACACACACACACACTCAAACACGTTGCAAAGTGGGCCTGTGGGACAGGAGTCTGACAGCTCTACAAAACCAGCCAGCCAAGATTAGATACACCACAACAGTCACTGATAATCTAAACACTCATACTCACATACTGGAATTGCTGACAAACACTGACCTCCCTCTCTCCCTGGTCGCACAGTATCCGTTAGACTCCATAAGAGGCAGGTTGAATGTGGTGTTTAGATACGACTGGATTCCTTTTGCCTACTTCAATCTATTTACTGTAATACTTCATCAGTCTTTCTGACACTTAGCCATTATTAAACAACCTGGAAACACAGTTCTCATTTACACATCACATGTAGTCACCGCATCAGTAATGGGTAATAAATTACAACTACTTATTCACTGCTCCTGGGAAGGGAAGACATTTAAAAATGTTTAAAGCTGGTTATCACAACCCATTTGATGACTATTTCCTCTGCTAAAAATAAATATGATCTGAGGTAATAGGAGTTAAAGAGTTGATGGTGGTTACATAACAAACGTATTAGTCAGTGGCTCCAGATGATTACTCTGTAGTTGAATAATTTAACACCCAAAAAAGGAGAGTTGGACTATAGTTGAAATCACACTAATCTTAAAAGTTATTTGACAAGGTTGTACTTTTAACTAACAAGCCCTATGTATATATTTGAGGAACATCACCTGTTTGTTCTGCCAATAAGTCAAGTACCTCCCAAGTACGGCAGGAATAGGCTAAACATTGAATCAATCCAACTGCATGCTTGTTTCCAGAAAGCTGTGTTCTCAGGAATGCATCTCATCTCAGGAAAGATGTGTTTGCAGAGGCAAACGTTTGATGTGTGGTACTATTTGGACCCCAGGCTGGTTATGCTGCCAGTCCCACTGTGTCACGACCTCTGTGTGCAGGGGTCGTGGAATCTTATCAGAAGACAAACAACTAGCTCTCAGTGCTGCCGTAACTTCCTGGAATGGCAATTGGCACAAAGTGGCACCCCAGGCTAAAAATAATCTGTTGAGATATACCACACAACTGGGCAAGATTCAAAGAAGAGAAATTTAGCCTGAGCAATTAATTTTTCTTCTGACAAATACAGTATCATTATACAGCAACCGAGGAGACTTTATATTCCTTCCTATAAAACTGCCAGTTCCCGTTAATGCTTTAGTTGCCCCGTTATCTGCATAGGAATGTGATTCTTTGACATTTGCAATTCAATTGATTCATTGGCTGTGGCCGGTGAATGTGTCTAATCCACTGGATATAATAATACATTAGGCTTGGAACAAACCCATTTAAAAGATTTAGATCTCAGGTCAATCTAAAGGTTATGTGCACTACTGCACATTTTTAAAGACATTTTTCTGTCCCTGAACTCACCATGAAGCAAATCCAGGGGTTTTAAGATCAGTTTCTGTATATAAATTAATAATTTAGTTAATTTTACAGAATGCCAAAGGTAACATAGTTTAATTTTATCATTAAAATGTTTTTGCCTTTATTGGACAGGACAGTGAAAGGAGGGAGAGAGGGGCGGAAGAAGTGCAGCAAAGGACCACGGGTAAAATCCAACCCGGGTCACTGCAAATGGGCTCTTTGCCCCACATCATATGAATAGTTTAGAGATGTGTGAATTATAGGGTTGTTTAATATTTTGCTACACTAAAATAACATAATATTTCATGATGTGAGACTGTAGTAATTCTTTGAAGCTCTATGTTGATATATCTGAAATATTTAGGACAGTGCTTTTGTGTTATATTTAACTACTAACTACTACTGCTACTAACCGTTATTTTATGATTATTTTTGTCCACAAACCAAACTGATTGAGTTTTAATGATTTATTTGTCATATTGAGCAAAGAAACCAGAAAATATTCACATTTAAGAAGCTGAAAAATCTAAAAGAAAAAATCTGGATGTGTCTGACACTAGCACTCCAGGTAACACAACAGCGATGCTCTTTTACTGTGTGTCAGGTGTACGGGCAGTCTTACCTCCGGGTCGGACATATGTGTATTCCAGGTCTCTCTCTGACACCAGCAAGCCTTTAAATCTGACTTCAGGTTCCTCCTGCAGCCTCTCATGTTTAGGTTTCCTCCGAAACAGTCCTCGCAGCATGGCGCCACTGTGTAGTCTCACCGTCCAGCAATGTCTTGTTGATTCTTTGAAGAAGTAAAGGATTTTAGATTGTGCCTTTAATTGCAACTCCAGTAATTCCTTATCACAGAAAACGTCCAGTGAAGGTGTCTTGATTGTGCACAGCTGTGATTGGAAAGTCACACTGAGACAAAGACCTTTTAGTTAGATCATGTAGTGCACATCCAGCTGTCACAGTAGGAATGGCAATGCCTCCTTAGAACAGGACTTCAGGAGAGAAAGAGGGGAAAGGCACACAGTGCAGCAGTTGTAATAATATGTTCGTAGATAAGCGGTTAACTCGCATTTACACCTCCTTCAATGGTTCGAATGCCATTACTGCACGCAAAGGAAGTGGTTCTTCTTTTCATAAAACAATCATTCAAGGCATGGATGTGCATAACTTTGGTAGCGCGCATCCCTGTCAAACCCCCAGGAAACTAAATACAGACAAACTGCACTGTTCATTATTACTGATGCTGCGAGCGCTCTACAAAAATGATCACACACTGCAGCGAAAGCACACCTAATCCATCTTGAACTGTAGTGCAGCTTACAAATGTGACTGGAGTGCTAAGTATATTAAAAGGTAAGAAATGGCATAAAAAGTGTTCTTTGTGGAGTACCAGCTGTGCAGTTTTGGGTTATAGTCAAACTCACTTATGTATTGTCAAAGCACATTTAAACTGCTTTGTCCTTGTGTAAGTCAAAAAACAAAAAAAAACAAAAACACATAAACCAGATAGGATTATAAATGTCTTCCTTCAAAAAGAAAGTCCTAACAGAGTCGTAAGAACAATAGCAGATTTGAGTGCCGCTTCCCCAGGCATAGAGAAAATCTCAAATGAAATCTAAAACAAACGAAAAAAAAAATCTCACTCTGGTGTCTCATCAGAGAGTTAGTGGAGGTCTGCGGCAGAACACACATGTGCCAGAGCTCACGGAGTTGCTGCTTTGTCGTACTCACGGCTGATTTCAAAGAACCACACAGCTGGATCATTTATGGTCTTCAATGGAGTGAACAGAACTCATCACTCACACCGTGAAGAATAGATAACGCTATATTGTGAATTGACATTTCTCAGTTGGTGACTCATCCAAGCAGTGATCTCAGGCTTTGGCCATGGTCCCGCTGAAGTTGTTTGCCCTTGTGATGTTGCAGTGGAGATAGTTCCAAGCCAGGATCTCTCCTTCACCCGTACAGTGCAGATGTTGCTCCCTCTTTCTTCCTCTCTCTGTCGGTCGTCCAGTTTTTTGACCGGAGTCCCCTTTGACTTTTCCTGTTCTTTTAACATTCACTGTGAGAGTTTATTCTTGTGTCCATTGCCAAGTCTTTCATGGTGCTACTGTTTTCATTCCTCCTCCTCCCACTCTCAACTTCTCACTGTACCCCCACCCCCTTCAACTTTTTTTTGTCTTGTTGAAGATGTTGAGATCATGAAAGATTGAAAATCCCTTTTATAAAACCCACTTTGCTATCTCCCTTGTCATTATTCCCTTGGATATGCCTGATAGTACAAGTCTCAAATTGACTGTCTAAAAATCACTGGTTCTTGTCTAGCCATGTGTCTTTTCATAATATTTTTAATTCACTGACAACGTTTTTTCCTGACAGCTAAATTGCTTTGAAAACTAGCTGTTTTTCTTTTGATGGACTGGTTGATAATCTGTGCTCTAAAACACGTCACTCCTATTTTATATCCGACTCACTCTTTTCTTTCCTCCATTTTCCGTCTCTCTGACTTTGACTGTGTTTCCCTCTGTCTCTGTCAAACAGTCTCATCCCCAGTGAGCACTAAGTGGCTTTGGCTCCACTACGCAGTCTCCCGTTGCAGTGACTTATTTGGTTCTGGACTATTTTCCCAGGCTCAGCTGAACTCTGTGCATATGTGTGTGTATGTGTGTGTGTCTTTGCACAGTTTAGGAAAACTAAACTGACCTCAGTGGCTTGTCCAACTTCATCTGTCTGTCTCTGTGGGAATGTATGTGTCTTTGATAGGATTGTGGTGGTAAAACTGTGAAGACCTCCCTCCTGTTGTTGCTTTTCATTCTCCCTTTCATCATCTAATTTCTGTCTGACTCTTGATCCTACAGTACGTGTTTCTATTTCCTTCTACTTTATCATATCTTAAACACTTCTCCTCTGTCCTATTTGCTTTTAGCCTTATCTTTCCATGAGTCCATTTCAGGAAGTGTGTTGAGGTGTTACACGATGCCTTGCCGTGATGGTTAAGGGTGACTGAAACGTGATTTTGCTTGAAGTTTCTCTCTGGCCAGTGTTGCACGCCATACACATGTTGTGTGAGTTAAACTCACCAACCTTCAGTCACATAATTCCAATCCAAATTCCATGCTCAAGCGGTATTCCATATTTTATGGATTCTGGAAAAAGATACTTCTGCTAGTTTTCGACTGCATTTTCAAGGCACATATGGTGTGACAGATTTGTATATATATATGTGTGTGTATGTATATATACAAAATGTATTGCATGTATTTTTTAAGACCATCTACAGTTCAGTATTGGCTGTTTAATAGATATAAAACCTTTATTGGTTGTTTTGGTTATTCATGTACCTCATGGTCACTAGAATTCATGATGCTTTAATATTATTTAAAAGGAAATACTAATGAAAGTACCCAAATGAGTCACACAGTACTGTCATGTAATACAAACCTACGAGACCTATTTGCAGCTGTGTGTAGGCGTTGTGACCTTCCTCTCTTGTTGACCATGTTTATGTATTTTAAGAGACACATGGGCCTCATGTTTCATTGTATAATGGCCCTGCTGCTTCTGTTACCACTGGCCTGACTAGAACAGACTCATTTCAAGCTCAAGGTTTGGATGCAGCAGAGCTTATAATAAACCATTAACATGTCTATCAAACCTGCACTGATGGTATAATAGTCTAATTGTGCTATAGCATGTCTGTGCATTCATTTGATTTTACAGGACTGGCAGGTCAGTAGGCAATATTTTGTCTACTGTACATGCAGTTTCCATGTTTCACAACCAACTTGATTTCCACAGCCATGACAACAAACCATGAAATGCTGTATATTTCAAATGTTCGGAAGTTAAATTTCTCTTTTCCTCTTAACCTAAATCTGTCCCTCTCTTTCTCCCTTACCAGTGGTTATCCATGGGATTTGGTTCTATGATAAGGTGGATTGTCAACGAATTGCCCAGAGAATGAAGATGTAAGTCCTTGTATATAACCATAAGCTTATATATACAACACTTCACGGCAGACTGCATTAATGGCTCTGTGTTTCCGGAGCTGACATTTCAAGGTTTCATGCAGCTAGCACATGTATGGTTAGGTGAATTATATATAATTGAGCTTGGCCTTATTCTGCACTGTGAATTTAATTGACTGTATTTAACTGCATTTATCATAAATGCTTCAAGATACCTTGGGCATTGGCCATTTATGTTTATATACTCCTTTTTGTAGTCTAACCCATCAGGAGCAGGTCCTTGCTCAGTCTCAGGGCGGCTGGCTGTTACCAGCAGGAGTAGAAGGAAGAAGAGTTGTTGGGGGAGGGGGAAGAGGAAGAGGAAGAGGACAAGTTGTTGGAGGAAGAGGAGGAGATGTTGGAGGAGGAGGTGGGAGTGGGAGTGGTGGAGGGGGCGGCGGAGGAGGAAGTGAAGGGAAGGCAGTCGACATCATCCAGATGCTGACTAAAGCGCGAACAGAGTATGACAAGGTAAGCAAGGCCAGTTTTCTAGCACCTTTCAACAAGATGTGTTATTGATACAACTTTAAAAGCCACCAAGACAGAACATGATTTAAGGTATTTAAAACAATTTCATTTCTTTCAGGTAAAGTGTACTCCAGAGCCAAAGGAAATTGGTGGCAGCAGTGTTCTATATGGAAACCCTAACCTGATCAAACCGATACCTGTTAAACCAAACACTCAGGTGAAACTCCCAGTTCCTATCCACATGTAGTTTACCAATTTGTTAATCGACTCTTGATGTCTTATTTTCCCATTTAATGTGTCATGTACAAGAAGAAAGCCCTTATTAAAAACAAAAATCCTTGTTTTGCCACAGGACAGTGAAGGTGCTGAACCCAAATCTCTCTCTCTGGCCACTTTGTTTGGTTCTCAGCATCAACATCACCACTCATCCAAAACGGCCACAGCCACAGCAGAACCCGGGTCAGCAGCAGGGAAAGGCTCTCGCCCACCAGTAGCCCGCACGCTGACCTATGATGACACCCTGATAAACTCTGGCAGAAGTGTTCACAGATCAGATGGAGGGAGCAGGGCAGTAACTGGGGAGGATGATCATCATCAGCAGGAGCTGCTGCAGCACTGTCCAGCCATCCAGAAGCTCATGCAGGGACAGAGAGGTGTCCTTCAGACCCTGTCTGAGTCCCCCGAGAACAGGCTGTGTGACAACGGGGTGCCAATGGATCATCATCACCACCATCATCATCATCAACAGCACCATCATCATCACCATCAACAGCAACAGCAACAGCTTCAACAACACGACCCAATCAAAAAACTTTTCCAAGCTCAACTGCCTCCCCCTCCTTCCTCGTCCTCCTTCTCCCCTGCTGCTCCCTCTTTTTGCTCCATCCCGCCTCCCCACCCTCTGCAGCAGCACCCCCACCTCACCTCAAAGTCCTTAATGGTGGATTCTGGGTCATGTTCCCACCTTCAAGTTCAACAAAACCAGCAGCTGTTTTTCAGCCTTTCTAAGCCTCAAACAGACGGTGGGCACAACATTATGTCATTATCAGCTCTACAGAAAGCAGGTGAGCAGCAACTGCATTTATCAATATACCACAAACAAACAGCATGTGATGTGTACCATAAACACCTCTTTGATACTTTGTCAGTTATGTATTCCATAACTAGGAAAATACTATTGTTAAATATAAGATAAGAAAAAATACATAAAAAACATTGCATACCTACATTTTTACTATTTTTTCAGGTTTGTTGCCATTTCAGGTGAGAAATAATCAAATCATTCAATATTCACGAAGTATATCAATTTCCTTTTAAGGAAACACTCACTTTGTAGTGTCAAATTTGTGTCACAGAAATGAGGGTGAATCTCTTCACAGATCCTGTTGCCTTTATTTGTGTGTTTCTAATCAATTGCCGGGGACATGGTCACGTGGTGATGGTTAACGGCACATTTATTTTGGCGCTCAGCTGTTTTCATTGATTAAAATACACGACTGACGCATCTGCGTTGTGGATGATGGAAATTGTTCTGTGTCATTTTCCACACAGTTTTCATTTGTTATGTAATGCTTTACAGGCATTTGCACATGACATTTGTGTCTTCATTACTCTTTGTAAGCCATAAGATGCCCATTTTATGTGTGTAAGCTTTTAGAATAACTAAATTTATAGGGTCCTTTATTTTCTTTTGTCAGGTCTGTCTTGCCAGATGCCTGGTGTGGTGTCTCCTCATGAACTCCTCCAAAAGCTCCAGTTGGTTCAGCAGGAGCAAAGCTTGGCTTCCAGTGAAGCTCCTCGACACTGTCCCGGATTGGCCCCTCGGTTCCTGGGATCCACTCAGAGTCAAAGTGCCTGCTCTGTTGTGGGTCCAGGCCCAAATCAGATTGCAGCTACTGTAGGTCAAAAGGCTGCTCCGCAGTTGCCAGTCATTTCTGAGGTAGGTCTCTTAATTTTTATTAAGATTTTTTTGATTATGGGGTATAAATGTTGTGTTTGAGCTGCAACAACCTGTTAAAAATGCATGCTGCAGTCTCATAGACCACTTGAAGTAGTACCCCATTGCACGTGCCCCATTACGAGTGCCCATCAGCAGAGGGCGCCCGTAAGGTTTCCTGCCATATATTATTACTGTGCAGTCCTACTGTAAACTGTGTATACTCTTAACTGTAAAAGAGAACTAATAACTGTCCCTGTCTGTCCAGACCATCTCCCCCCATCAGATACCAGCCACTGTGGCCCCCAACCTGCTCCTCTCTCCCAGTGTGTTTTCTCAGGCAAAGTCTGGCAGTGGTTCATCAGCAGTTGCTCAGGAGAACTGCCATGAGGTGCCAGTTCTGTCCAGGTCCCAGCTCCAAGCCACACTGCTGCACCTGATCCAGGTAAAATTAATATTAGTGTCATCACATGACGCTTACGGTAACATACAGCATAGACCTTATTTTTGAATGTGGAAGTAACTAGGGGTCCCATTTCCTGTTTTGGTGTGGCAGTCTTGGTATTTGTTTCCTCCATGTATCTTTGAACGAAGTGAGTCTGCTACAAGGTTGTGGGAACATGTGAACCTAGAAGTTGTTGTCCTGCCTGCTGCAAAAAGCTACTCAACTACTGAATGGACATGCCAAACCGGAAGTCTCCCACAAAAATAATGACGGGTGTCTTCCTATGAAAACAAAGTCTGCATCATGATGACCTTTTGTTTGTGTGTTTCAGACTGATGGCTCATTCCTGGACACCATCCATAAGACCTACGTCAGCCGTTGTGCTAACAACTCCAGCACCAAGTACCAATGACTCTTGACACCCCCTGTCTATACATACTGTCCAGAGCAGTAATATGGATGTACAACTTTTTCTTACACGCACGCAACCTGACTCCCTTCACTTCAATTTAAGTGTCTCCACATTTAAAAAAAAAAAAAAAAAAAATGTTTTGTATCCATTTGAGGAAATAAGAAACTTTTTTACCTTGTGATGCTCAAAAAAAATCTGAGGACCATTTCTATACTTGTAGTTCAGGGGAAAATGTAGCCAATACTGTACTTCACTCTCAATGACAACAAAATGATCTGCTACCTCAGTCTCCCTGTACTGTTTTTTCAAGTGTTGCAGAATTTATTTTGTTTGTTTTAAATTGTACATAAATGAACAAACAAGTCCTCCAATTCTGAGAGCTCGTGCTCAAGATAGGTTCAAACTAGTACAAAGTTTTCTGTACATTTGGAAAAGAGTATATGTTTAAATGTCAAGAGAATTTTTTTAGACTTGAATTTACAATTCTTTTTTAAATTAAACTAGATTTTGCTTTCTGAAGGAATTTTCAGTAAGAATGTCTTACCCTTCAAATGTTTATCAAAATAACGCTTTGCAATTTTGACTTCTTTATTTTTTAGCACATGCTAGATGTGAAATCTACACTGTTATTTTAGTTAACTTGGTTCATTTGTGTTGTTCTCTAACACATTTGCAGAAAGCTAAGTCTTCTTGAGTGTATATACAATACAATCCCAATGTGTTTTTCAGAAAACAAGAAGGAATATCCGGTGCGTAGGAGACAAAGTCATTGAACTTTTGCACTTTGTAAGTTAACTTAGTGATCTGCTAATTATTTTAATTACATATAAGTGTAAAATGATTTGGTCAATCTGTCAAATTGAAGAAACAAGGAATTGGCCTGCACTACCTCACGGACAGTTAGTTTAGAGGTGCACCTGTGTTTTTACTTAGTAGTAGCAAATACTTTTTGGATACTTATGCAATTGGAAACTTGTCAGGAATTTATAGATTTAGAAATAGGCTAATAAAACAACTCATCAGATGCTTTGTTGTTGGTGGTATATAGAAGTCAATAAATGATTACTTGGTTAAATTGTTTTAAAGCAGCAAAAAAGCAAAACATAAGGACTCTGCACATGCATCCTGTTACAGACAAGTATAGACAAAAATATAACAATCACATCAGATCTGTTTTTCTAGAAAAAAACAGATCTTTCATGTTAACAAACACTCACTAAGTGCAATAAAACAGTCAGTTTTATTGAAAACAAAAACAACTCATTTTCAGAAAAAAGAAAATATTTTTCTCCCTATTTTTCTACTGAAGAATCCAAATGTATTATTCTCATAGTACAGAAAACTCTGTCATGTTGCATTATATGTTTATTGACAGTCATGTGACAGATGCCAAAGTTTTATTTAAATTTAAAGATGTCATCCATAATCTTTTTCTATACACATCATTCAAATGTTGACGAAAACAGTTTTTGTTTTTCAGGAAGATTTTGCTTTCACAGAAACTGGAATCTATTTTAATTGGATATTAAATATTCTCATATTGCTCCTGTTTCTTGTTTTGTTGTTGTTTTAATAGGTCTGGGTGGCTGAATAGTAACATGATGATATTGGTATTAATTACTGTTATTAACAATGGATACACTAATAACACTGACAGTACGCTTCATAATACTTTATATCACATTCTTGCCGTTATTAATAATTGCTATCAACTGTGATTATTATCCACCAAGCAGTATTGAAAGACCTCACACACGTAACTCCAACAGTCTTTACTCAACATTAGTTTAAACTAATTTAGTAAAAATAAAACACCATTTTACACACAAGGAGAAAATTGTATTTAATTATACATTACAAAATAATTTACTGCATTGTTACTGTTATATAGTGTACATAAACTGTACTTAATATGCATTCTGTCATTATTACATCTCATAACATTTATTTTAAGATATGCAAAAGATAGCCTTACATGACTGCTACATATGACAAAGAGAAAAAAGTTTCTTTTCTTTCTCACTTATTTCTTTGATATCATCAGTGACATTAAATCTTTGTTATCCAAAACGTGTCTAATTTGCTGCACGATCGTCAAACTGACATGCACTGAAAACGGTTTCTCGGTTGACTGTCCCTTGGCATCCATAGGGTTTTTTTTCTGGACAACTGTGATAATGACCTGTCAATCACCCATTCCCAAGATAAATAGACTGATTATGGAAAGGAAAACACAGCAAGGTGCAAATCAAGAATCTTTTTAAATAAAAAAGTGTTCTGCTCTTCTTGTCTGTTTCTATTATATTTTCAGTTTCGTTGAGGATTCATCACACTCTCTTTGTGTATGTGTGTGTGTGTGTGTTGTCCTGACTATCATTTGAGTCTATTAGCACCAATTTGCATTGTCATAGTCCTTAATGGCTGCATAATGACACGTAAGAATAAAAACACTTGCAGGAAACCCACAGGAACCCAATCAGTGTGCTGTCACCATATCTACTGAAGAATTTTGCTGCCACTCCTTCTCTCCTTTCCTGCCTGTTTTCATCTCCTCGGCACAACACTGTGATGTAATACATAGTAAGTCATACTATTATTTACAGTAGTGGATGCTTACTGTATATTGAAAATTACTTACTTAACGGTTTACTCTACTCAATTAGTAGATACAAAAACAAGGTAAAGTTTTCTTACATCATATCTTATCCCTAAACTTAACCAGTTATACTCAGTAATAAGGCTTTGCCTCATTAGGACCAGGTTTTGGTCTGCATGAGGACACAGACACACATACGCACAACTGTTTCTGTGACCCAGAGGTTTGAGACCATTGGTTTAGCTGATGGAGCTAAAAGTAAGAGCTGACTATTAGCCCATGCTGAGACTAATCAATGACTGTGTGTGTGTGTGTGTGTGTTCATTCCTAGAGAGGCGGGGTCCAGTTTGTGAAGAGAGTCCAAACTCCTTGCCACAGTGTGTCTGTATTCTCTGATAGAGGATGTGTCTGAATTAACAAAGCAGCAAACTGACCAAAAAATTAGAGTTGAGTTATCACAAGATTTCTTTTTTTTTTTACATACACTAATCATATTTATCTATAAATAATCAAAAATTATGGCTGTATATCAGAGGTGAATCTTAAGAAGCATCTCTTGTCATTTTCCAGGTTTCAGGAACCACAATTAAGCTCCGCAGACGCACAGGTGAGTGAGTGCATGCTTCATTTATGCTTTTACTTCACATCTACACAAGGTGACAAGCATTTTTGAATTTCAATGCTTAAATAAAAGAAACAAATGCATGACTGAGATGAATAAAGTAGATTAAATGAGAGAAAAACAACAGAAACTGACTCTAAATTCACATGAATCGATCAATAGATGAACAAATTTAGCCAAAGCATTATTCTTACACATATTTTCTTAAATACTGTATTTTATATTCTCAAAAATATAAAATGTACTGTTTTTTGCTGTTTGTATAGTAGTGGATTATATTTATACAAAGTTTTACGTTTACACTGACGAGCTTCTCTGAGCCGAGTTCATCTCCATCACCAGTGATCTGGGTCAGTGGGGGAGGAGGAGAGTTGCAGCTGTGCGTGGCTGGATATACTGTGTGTACAGATTGTTTGTATTACATTGTCAGTCTCTCTATTGTCTCGTATTAATCTGAACCCTTTGTGTTTCCATGGCAGCATTAAGGTTTTGTGTGCCAGATTGTTTCACTGCGTTTTCATTTCCATAACAGCATGAACAGATGTTTTACACTGTGTGTGAATGCATGTGTGTGTATTATTGCTGTACGTGTGTTTGCGTCTTGCTCAGTATGTGTGTATATGTATTATGTGTGTGTGTGTTTCTGACTGTTCGCCCCTCGTATGTAGTTAACTGTGGATTAATGGTCCCAGCAGCAGCAGCAGCAGCAGAAGCAGACATCCCATTTAGTTATTCACATGCAATTTGGGCTTGTATTAAAAAAAAACACTCACATAAGTGAACATAAGTTCATTTTTCTGCAAATAAGTACAAATGTTCAGAAAAAGATACACGATACAAACTGTATGTTTACTGCATAATCCTACAAGGTCTAATCTAGGTACATAGATATTCCTAAACTGTGTAATGCTTTCTATAGCCTAACTCTATAAATGTAAATGTTGTATGCTCAGTGTGTGTAATCCCATAAGATGTACAAGACAGTAGCTCTATATTTACTTTTAAACTATGAACTGGAGTCATCACTCTCCTTAAAATGTGGAGAAAAACCTAAAATATGAGCAGATTTTTTAATCTGTGGCAGTTTATAGATTATAGATGTGTGCGGGTGTTAGTTGTGTATGTAATTTACACATATGTGTGAAAGACAAGTGTCCACTAGGTGTCTCAGTGTGTTTATGTTGTAAATTAGTGTTAATTAAGTGCATCGTCCTCCACCTACAATATCACCACTCGCCTTGTCCTCTTGATCTTTTGCTTTCCTGTTTGCTTTGTTCCCATTTTGACCATCTTCTGTCTGTTTTATCTTTTCCTCCCTTCTTTTTGTCCCTTTTCTCTTTGTCCCCCCCCAAATGACAATTCTTAATTGTAACACCTCATCGTTCATTTATGTTTGTCGAGAAAGTGAGAGAAGAAGGGAGACATGGCAGGTGAGAGAATGCCTGATGAGAGATTAAAGAAGGGAAAAAAGAGAGGAGTAGAAAGACAGTTTAGGTCAAAGAGCATTAGACAACGATGAGAGAGATAGACAGAGAAAGCGTTGGTGTTGATGTGCGAGTGAGTGAGCAAGAGAGAGAGATAGAAAAGGAGTAAGGAGGGGTTTAATCCTGCCTGGATTATGGTATAAACTGATGCCAGAGAGCAGGAAGAGATGTGCTAGAGAGAGGAGGAGGAAGAGGAGGAGGAAGTCCCTCTATCCCTCTGTCCACTCCAACCATCTGACTCTCCATCCAGCAGCGTCTTTGTGTCCCAGTGACTGATTTTAGATTTTGATCCTTGAGGATTTGTGATGTCAGGAGCAAAATGTGAACTTCAGGAAGACATCTATTGGCTGTGTGTGTGTGTGTGTGTGTGTGTTTGTGTTAGTTCTGCTTTGGGAAACACCAAACAAGGATTGAGCTTGTGAAGTCTTCCAGGACATCCCAATTCTCCTGGTGATCTAAGAGAGGCAGCACGGAGGGGAGAAGTGGACGATGGAAGGAGCAGAGCTGGGATCAAGAGGTGAAGAGAGGGAGGTGTAGGAATATGGCAGGACTCTGTTTTGACTCCTGGTGCGTAGAGGTGACCTTTGATTTTGAAGAGAAACACTTTCTAGACTCGTTTGTTGGCCAGAACAACCTGCTCAGCTGACATCGACTCATCTGGCGCTTCTTATTCAGTCTATTTGACGACATGACACAGTGAGTAATGGTCTGTGCCGTCCAGTCTGCCAGGATTGCCAGTATGTCAATCTTCTTGCGACCCACTTTTATGCTGCTGTCAAGTTTGCATGCTGCAGTTCTGGACAGCTCATGGGACTTTTTCAGTCTTTTGTCTCAAGCAGCTTCTAAGAAGTCGTTCCACTAAGAAATCTTGGCTTCTCAGTATCATTCGTTCATTTATTCATTCACTCATAGAAGCCATATTGACTCCTAATTCTGGGACTTGCTTTTGTGAGCTTCCTGGATGCTTTGTTCCTCCTGAGCAGGATTTGTTGAGTCTTCAGTGA
The DNA here is from genome assembly GCF_019176455.1 of Solea senegalensis. Taxonomy (NCBI): domain Eukaryota; kingdom Metazoa; phylum Chordata; class Actinopteri; order Pleuronectiformes; family Soleidae; genus Solea; species Solea senegalensis. Next base: position 29,370,449 of record NC_058023.1, on the reverse strand, counting down.
CAAAGTCTGTGAACAGTTTCAAAATTTGAACTCCACATGAATGTCTGTCAGAAAACTGGACTGGACCTTAACCTTTATGTAATAATTACTTTATCAGGCAAGTTGTGAGAAAAGTTTCCATGGTTCATTGTCAAGGCTGCGGCTCTGATTAATGTTTTCATACTAACAAGAAAACACATACATTATGAATAAAGAGAGCACATAATGTAGTAATAGCTCCACAGATATCTGATGCTACACTCTGTTTTATTGAACTTAATGCATACTTTATCCTCCACTTGAGGGTCACAGGGCCACTGGAGCAAATCCCTGCATACACTCTGGACAGGTCGCCAGTCATTTTAGAGTTTCCAGTTAACCTCTGCATGTTTTTGGACTGTTGGAGGAAACTGGAGAACCCAGAGAAAACCCATGCACACACGGGGAGAACATGCAAACTTCGTACAGAAAGGCCCTCAGTCAGACCACCATGGCCTTCTCTCTGCTCTCATCAGCATCATTTTATTTAGCACCACATGACACATGGACAAAGTTGGAATCTAACTGGTGAATGTAGTGGAGAGACAGATATTTTCCCCAGGAGTTGTACATTGATTTAGATCATAAACAGATCTAAAAGGAGCGACAGTTATGAGCTTACAATGACAAATTGATTGATGATACCAGCAGTCAGTCACACTGATGTCCACTCATACATGCATATGAGTATTTTAATCATCTATTATCCTCTAAATGGGAACACAATTGACATCATGTTCTATTGAAGAGGCCCTGAAACTAGTGGTGGAGATCATTAATTCCTCAGGAAAAGGTTATGTGACAATATAAATCAAGTGAGAAGTATTTGATTTTCTTCTCTTCCTATTTGGCTTCAGGAATAACCAAGAAGACTAGACTACGTCTATTTTTTTATATACGGTCTGTTGTACTCACTTAAAAGTCTAGTGACAAGTTTTCAAGCATTTTTAAACCTTTACAGATAGACTTTTGGTTAGTGTATTCACACAGTGGACCTTTAACTTATTTAAAGAAAAGCGGACTCTTTAATAACAAATGATCAACACCACTGTAAACAGTGTTGATTGACGGCTGAACCACTTACACAGACAAGGTATTTTACTGTTGAATTGTGAACTTTAAGGTAAAAGAACTACTACTACTAGAAGTACTAACATGAGTTATTCATGTATACAGAAATTGTTGTGGTCAAATAGCATTAATAATATGTTTTGATGATACAAATGAGGTGATGAGGTGATACAAACGCTCCCCTCTCTGATTTTATTTGATTTTTTTCTATTTTTTTTGCACTGTAACCTGAGCATGTCTAATCTCAGTTTTGCTTTGTCCTAATTTCATCCCTTTCTTTCGGAGCCAGTGTGCAACAACCACTGGACTAATGCAAATGGCAGCAGCTGCAGGGATGAAGTGCTGGAATGCTGGGAATGCCACTAAATGGGATAAAAGTTGGCCACAGAGAGGGAGGCTGATGATGCTGATGTGGATTATCCTCTCCGGCTCGCTGTGCCTGACGGTCGACGGTCAGATGAAGATCCCACCAGAGACGTGAGTACAGTTGCACAAGAGAACTGACTCTTAAACCACGGCCAATGGACCATTTCAGATAACTCCAGTTTTTGTGTCAGTATATATACATTTTTTTTTGCACACATCATCTGACAAGTACACAAATGCAGATCACAGTTTTTGGTTATTTAAAAACCTAGATTTTCAAATGTATTTACAGTTGTAAACAATACAGTATTAAATAAATTAAAAACGCCATTACTTGCATTTAGACTATGATCTAGTTCCCTTGTGTAATATGATTGCACTCTCACAAACAGGGCAGATTACCATTATTCTGGCTCTTAATTGTGATTTACCTGAGTGTTTTTACCAGATAGTTTTCATATGGACACCCTGGGATGTCTACAAGTAGCGTTATGTCCTTTGTGAACCACACGTCAGATGGATGAGTCAATACAGTTCCTGTTGTATCCAGTTTTGCTGTATTACTGCACACAGATAATATGGGCCATATGGGAAGCACCTGCGGGGTAGGACTAACTGCCAAACTGTCATACAGTTTCTCTGCAGCTTCAGCCAAAATAAATTGATGTATATATTTAGCCAATGACCAAACTGGTTAATTTATTAATTAAAGGAAATAGTTATATAACAGTGATTATGTCTTAAGTTTTATTTTATCTTTTAAAAAAATATTGTTTGTTCCACACTGAAATATCTTTACAACTGGAGGATCAGTAATGAAAATGTGGAGCAGACATATATTTATCCAAGCTGATCAAATCTGTGGCTTTGTTGACCTTTTGACCTTTCCTATTTGTGGTTCGCAGTAAAACTGCAATCTGCCAAAATATGTTCCCGCTTCATTTGTCATGAGTTATTCGTTCTGTCAGCAGAAAACACGTAGATTTTGTAATGAAAATATCAACAAGTTAACAAACTACTGAACCAGGCAAGGCTGGCAGGTTATCCGTTACAACGCTGCCCGCTGACTAGCAGCAAGCTGACTGGCTCCCTATTGGTTGAGCCATCTGTCACATCCTGTCTACTCCCTGACCTCTGTTTATCTTACCTTGGCTGCATTCACTTGGAGGATTTGTAGATTTACTACATATTATTGAACACAAAATGACTCCGTGACCTGGAAGCATGTCACCTTCACTGTAATCTCTTTTAATCTGAAACTGGTGAACGCTTGGTAACCTCTCAACATGATTGGCTGATCATGTTTTCCACCTTGAATTACAAACCATTCTATCAGCCACTTATTTTTTTTTCAAACAAAATACAAGATTTAGACAGAGGTTGACATAAATTGTATATAACGTTTTTATTTTGTCTTCTTAATAAACTGTTCAGCATTTGAAGGAAGTCAAGAGCTTTCTTTTCTAACTTCTAACATTTTAAACGATATGATTCGATAAGATTATCTGACAAGTTTTGCTCCTGGGTGAAAGTAAAGAAATCTGTTAAGGCGAGGTATTGGACCCAAGAGCAGGGAGGTGAAGACAGAGGGCGGTTTAATTTAAGATGAACAAATAAGTGTCAGGAGTTAAGAGCAGAGTACAAGCAAATAACTAAACACTAGAGAACTGAGATACTGCGCCGCTTACAACACAGAGGTCTGTAACAATCTGCCAACGAGAGACTGGAGAAGCAGGAAATAAGTAGAGGTGTCTGATGATTGGATTGGGCGCAGGTGTGCTCCTGCCACAGGTGAACTGATTGCATGCAGGAGAGAAAGGTGGAGCATGACAGAAATCAGTTTAATGTCATTTAAAAAATTCTGTATGGACATGTATATATATGTATGTATACATGTATATATATATATATATATATATATATATATATATATATATATATATATATATATATATATATATATATACATATATATACATATATATATATATATATACACACACACACATGTATATATAAAGCCTCTTCATTATGTATATATACACGTATATATATATATATATATATATATATATATATATATATATATATATATACATATATATATATATATACACACACACACATGTATATATACATAATGAAGAGGCTTTATTGCAAAACATCCTGTGACTAATTGGACGGTGGTGTTAAACCTGTGGAAAGTGGTTGAAAAGAGCCTGGACCAAAATCCACAGCCATCATCGCTTTGTTTCGTCCGTGTCCAGGGTGCAGCAGTGGGCAGTGTCCTTTGGCAAAGAGATCGCTGCTCTGTCTGCCAGATACTCTGGAGCTAAACTGCTACAGAAGGTAGGAGACCACACACACATCTACTGTACACGTGAACACCTAAAACATGGTCAGACATGACATGTACATGATAAAATGAGCTCCGAAGTTGTTATAGCAATGTAAGATGCTCGATTCCGGGCATTTTTCATTTCAAACAGACCAGGAACGGTGATGACAATGGTGGTAGAGACTTAAATAATTTTAACAGATTTTCTCAAAGATACTGTATGATCCTTAGCATACCTTGGTTGTAATGTGTGATTATTGGAGTTGCTGATGCCTTTTTATCATTTTTAACCAGCCTGGTCATTGTCACCCACAAAACTGCTGCTCACTGGATATTTTCTCTTTTTTTTTTAAACATTCTAGAGATGGTTGTGCATAAAAATCCAATTAAAACAGCAGTTTTGAAAACTCACAACTCACACGCCCCAGGGGACCAACAACCACTTTTCCTCTCTGTTCTGATGCTGGGTTTGAGCCTCAGCAGCACATCCTGACCATGTCTACATGCCTAAATGTATTGAGCTGCTGCCATGTGATTGGTGGATTGTGTTAACGATGATCGGCTGAGCAGGTGTGCCTAATTAAGTGGCTGTTGAAAGAAAGGTATATGTAGTTGATTTTGTGATTACATTACCATATTTTTTTAAGATAACAGTCGAAGCAGAACACAAACAAATCCAGATGTGAAACAACAAACAAATCATTTACAGAGGGATGTTGAGCAAAGGTCACATGGCCTCGTCGCAGCAGAGACAGGCTCCAAACTAATCCCCCCTCCCCCTCCACTCTGCGACATCAGCCAATAAGAACACAACTGACTGGCATACATTTGGTGTATAACATCTGCATATGGCCCAGAGACCCATCTGATGACACGCTTGCCCTAACCGTAAGTAGTTCCTCAGAAGTGAGGTTCCGACATTAGAACCAGGTTCTGGTCCCTATAAGGACTGCTGGTCCTGACAAAGTCCGTGTTAATGCCAGAAAATGTCCTAAAGAGACAAACACTTCTGAGTCAATGATTCTGCAACATGACTTTTGTTTTTATTCCGTAATTTTGTTCTCCGTAAGCACATACAACAGAACCGATTTCACCATTTTTGTGTTTCTTACTGTGGAGAGGCTACAGAGGAGGTTTGTGTTCGTGTGTGTGTTTTTGTAATTAAGGATGTGCAGTCTCTCCCTGCATGGCTACATTGTACAATCCCCAGCAGGCCCATTCACCATCTGTCACAAACACACACACACACACATACAAACCGTGTCTCTACAGAAATGTGCACCGACTCACCATCTCTCTCTTTAAGCTATTATAGATTTGAACTTATCGCTGTTTAATCTCACAGTTTGAACAGTGCACACCTGTGTTGCAGCTGAATATACCTCACCTCACCCTTTACTTTCAAGTGCCTTTAGCATTTAGTTTGCACCAAAACTCAAAACTTGTATAGATTGTTCCTTTGTGTGCTATTGTAAACACATGGTTGTCCAAATGTCCACCTCCAGGGAGCTGACTTGACTTCTGATATAAATTTAAAAGGTTCACTCTGGTTTCATACAATCAGGTGATTTCATTGTACTAAACTAGCACTTCTATCACCCTTTCTTTGTTTTATATCTATTTGTTTGTCTTATCTATAGTTCCGCTTGGTTTGGTTTTTAAAGGAAATTGAAAAGCGACAGTTTAAATTCAAAGACTTTTGAAATTCTTACTTTTTTTTTGGTTTTGTCTTTTTATTAATAGACTTTTTCTGTCTGAAATTTTAAACACTGGGTATTTTCCATTAATCCAGTCACCTTGACATTTTAATACCCTATATCAGAGTGCTGAGCAAGGGAAATAAATAATCTTACTGAAGGTGATATAAAATGAGTCCAGCAGGAAATGAGTGTTTCGGTCCACAGGTAATAACACAGGCTATATATAGTCATGTAGACACTTAGGTATGTTAAGTTTTGAGATAAACACTTCCATCTTCCATGACGTTGAAAACCAAAAGTTTGTATGTAAACACCTCATGTTGAAGACTCAGCTTACTGTAGGGTTTTTTTTTTATTACTATTTTTCATGTGAAACCAGGGTCAGATGATGTGAATTAGAAACAAACATGAAATGTGTCTGTTTTGAAGAAATACAAGGATATCGAGGGTGTGGTGAAGCTGGAGGAAGTGGATGGAGAGGAGCTTGTGAAAAAGTTTGCAGAGGAGATGGAGGAGATGCTTGGCAGGAAGATGAAATCCGTGAAGGTAAACATGCGTTCCGTAAACACACTTAACGTAACTGTTTATGCTGTTGGGACAGTTAGTTGTGTCAATCACCATGAAACCTTGTCTTTAACCAGTTTTGTTTTATCACAGAGGTTAGCAGAGGCAGCGGAGGATGCAGATTTGTACCACGATTACAATGAGACACTGGAGGTATGTGACAAAATACCTCCATCGGTGTAGTTTTTTCTGATTCACACCCACATCTACCAATGAGATCCATATTATCCGTCTTTTGATACTTATTTATGTGAAGCTATAAGGTTTTTACAGACCAGTCTCACAAAAAACTACCGTAAAAGGCACTGATCTCTTTATTTTTCCATCTAGTTTGATTATTATAACTCCATGCTTATCAACTCGTTGGATGAGGATGGGAACTCTGTGCCGCTGGGAGGAGAATTCCCTCTGGAGGCAAATGAGCACTTCAATTCACTTCGAGTCAACACGCAACTGAGCAACATACAAGTCCCCACTAATGTCTACAACAGAGGTAACACACACAGACATGTACAGCAGTTATTAACGCGCACACACATTATAACGCATCCTATTACCAGCAGACATTAATCATTTCTTATTCTTTTTCTCATTTTTGTCTAGATCCAGACATTATCAATGGAGTGTACATGTCTGAAGCTCTGAATGACGTCTTCATCGATAACTTCCAGAAAGATCCGACGCTCACGTGGCAGTACTTTGGCAGCTCCACAGGCTTCTTCAGGCTGTACCCAGGCATGTGTGCACCACATAACCACACTGCCATAAAATATCACTATCGTCCTTGGCTCTTTCTCATGAGCCGTACAGAAACATCCAGCTGTACGAGCCAAATAGAACGACTTACACAGCAACTGACAAAGCAGGAGACTGTCACTCAAATGTGATGACTCAGTCTTCGCTACAACGTGGCTGCTGATGAGCCCTCTTCTGTTTGTGTGTGTGTGTGTGCGCGTGCTTGAGGACTAATTAGCAGAGGATTTGTGACACAGCTTGTTTCACTCATCTGCCTCCTGATCAATCACTCCCTCGTTTGACAGCTCTTAACCATCCTTGCACCCATTTGTTTCTTTCCTCATCCATCCATTCAACCTGCAAGCTAAGCAGGAGCTGTGCCATCTGAGCGTCAGTGTTTGACCGGTCTCTCTTCTCCTCTCTCTCTGTAGGGATCCAGTGGACTCCGGATGAAAATGGTGTGGTCACTTTTGATTGCAGAAACAGAAATTGGTATGTCCATAATCGAGTCTGCCTTTGACGCACTTTGTTGTCTGTGCTTTATGAGCACTTTTAGCACTGTTTATCATCAGTAGGTTGTTCTAGTTCTACAAGTTCTACAAGTGCTTATTGGGAAAACTCCTAACCTCTCTTCTTGTGAGGTTAGAAGGCAGTTTGTCAGTGATTAAATGCCCATTCACACTAATCACATTCATGACCAGAAGCAGGTTAGGCTCTGAAATCACCTCTAGTTTTTCTTGTTCAGTGCTTGACATGATGCCCTCAGTCTGTCTATTCGGCCTGCTGGACATGTTGAATCAGCAACAGAGGCAGTCAGTCTTGTTAACGGGCCTTTTTCTCAGCGCTCAGGTGTAACTAATAACATCGGCAATGGCTTTGGCCTTTGCGGGGAATGAATCATGACAGTGTGACAGCAGCCATAACACTGAGTGACACTGACACAGAGCTGTTAAATAGACCTTTTGTTGCACAATTCCAAACTGTGATGTGTTAAATAGCTTCTGTGCAAAAGGTCTTTCAAATAAAACAGGAGCTGGATTGACTGTCCGCAGCTCTGAGGTCTGCCGGGTTCTGAGACAGGACATATTGTACAAGGCGACTCCAATTTGGAAAATTTGCCCATCACAGCCGGTGTTGGGGGGAAATCTCATTGATGTTAATGAGCTTGGAAAATTAAGGGACGGTAGTAAAGAGATGAAGGGAAGACTGGACAGACAAACAGGGGAACATATAAAAGGATAAGGATTGAACTCTGTCCTTTGTCTGCTGTAAATGTCAGTGCTATTTGAGTTAGATTATGTTAAATATGGCAAACAAATCCATCTGTCTGTCTCACTCTCTGTGTGCTTGTCTCCAGGTATATCCAGGCAGCCACATCTCCTAAAGATGTGGTGATTGTGGTGGACGTCAGTGGCAGCATGAAAGGACTCAGAATGACCATAGCCAAACACACCATCAATACGATCCTGGATACACTGGGAGAAAATGACTTTGTCAACATTATAGCTGTCAGTACGCACAGGAAACACACACACATGCATGAGCAGTCTTCTAACTTAAGTGTTTTTAAGTCACAGTGACACAGACAGATTAACATCCTAACACCCATAAGAAGCAGGCTCTGTAAAGAGACTGGGGTGAATACATTATAAATGTGCACACATTCAGCACTGGAATCTAACATTAAAGTTTCAAAATTACATTTTTAATAGTTTCAAGTCTTTGGCTGCTCATAGTTGCACAACTAGAAAGTGATGTAATAAGCATGGTTTATCCTGGTGTTACTGAAAATCCACTGCCCTTAAGCTGTTGCAACACATAATTTAAAGCTGCAGTCCTTCTCAATGGAGAGACCATGCAAAAGAATGTAAATGAGTGTTATTCTCCTTCAGGAAAAGGGTCTTAATCAGGTATAACACACTGCAATTTGGACATGATGTGAATTTTGGAAAGTGGAATAATTCATTTATATCAGTGTTTGTGTGACAGAATTGATAGTGTAATATAGATTTTTATTCATTGTCCATTTTATATGATAATTGTATTGGTTGTTGTGATCATTGATTATATTGATTTATTCTGTATAATTGTCTCCTCTCTCTAGTACAGTGACTATGTTCGCTATGTTGAACCCTGCTTCAAGGGCACACTGGTTCAAGCTGATTTGGATAACAGAGAGGTAACTCGTGCACACGCATACACACATGCATGTATACTCAAGTGTGTGCACGTTCACATGGGGTCACACCTAATTCATTCACTTAACCTCCCTAAACCTATTAATCATAAGCCGTTATCTCACTAATCCTCTCAAGACAAAGTCTTCAGATGCCATCAGATTACTCTTAAAACATCACAGTGAACATACACTATGTCTCACTATGTGTTTCTTTCCAGGATTTAGTGATGAACCTCAGAATTTTCACACTTTTTCTGAAACTACAGATTTCACACTTTTTCTGAAACTACAGATGTCTCTCCTGCCTTTATCCTCCACCTCCCCCTCCTCCTGTCATCTGTGTCATCTCTTTTTCTCCTGTAATCATTTATTTCATCTCTTTGTTTTGCAGCTTTATGAATTCCCATGCACAACTTGTTTGCATCCTTTTTCCCCCCTCGTCTATTTTTGTTTCATTCTTTCTATCCCAGCACCTGCTTAGTTTGATCAGTCCTCTGTGTGGGCGCGTGTGTGTGTTGGATGTTTGCCCTACTTCTAACACCCCCACCCCATGTCATGGTAGATCAGGTAAGGTTGCTGCTTGCCGACAATATTAAGTCTGTCACGTGATCTGTCAGCAAGGGATTTGATTGGCTGAAAGACTTGTGAGGCAAGCAGTAACAGAATGGGCTTACAGATGTTGGCTGATCTACTCAAGCATGAACTTGTGGCAAACACACATTTACAGGAGGATGATTTTAAGTTTTGTTGTTGTTATATGGAGTCCCTGTATTCAATAACAGTGATTTTAGCTAGTTTACTTCCACTGTAAGTCAAAAAAGAGTCTATCAATCCATCTTCTACCGCCCATGGGGGGAGCTAGACATAGGAGACAAACAACCATTCACACACACATTCACACTAACAATTTAGAAGAATTTTGCATGTTTTTGGACTATGGGAAGAAGCTGGAGTACCTGAGAGAACCCATACTCAGAAAGGCCCTTGGTCGAACCTTTGACCACCCAAAAAAACAATACTAATGCATCTATTAAAAGTTTAATAGTGGATGTGCACAATTACCTCTTGTTCTATTTATGTTTTGCCTGAAAATGCATACAAATGATATCAGGTCTTTGTCAGAAATCACAGCTTAGCCCATATGAACAGGGGGTTTTGACATTCTGTAAAGTTTCCGATAATGGAAACCTCAACAAATTAGGCATTTATCCTCATGTGTATGTGTGTATCAGTATACATACATGTTGATGAATTCCAATTACATCCTGGTATACATAGTGACTTTACTGTAATTTGTCAGTGTACCAGAGACACCAGAGGGATTAGAGTTCCTCTGTACTCGTTCACCTGTATTTCTTTTGTATTCGCTGTTTGTCTCTCTCCAGCATTTCAAGCTGCTAGTTGAAGAACTCCATGTCAAAGGAGAAGGCAAAGTGAAAAATGCACTGAAGGAATCTTTCAAGATCCTGAATGAGGTATGCTTCTCCTTTCAACACCCACATAGCCATGTGAATTCTGTGTAGAATGAAATGATAAAATTAATTTGTTCAGGTAAGGTGTAAGTTGGTTGTTTTCTTATGAATGATGTCTTAAAACGTCTAGCATATGTTCTTGTGTGTGACTTAAGGCTGCTGCACTGGGCCAGGGCAGCCTGTGTAACCAGGCCATCATGCTGGTTACAGACGGCGCAATGGAGGACTTCCAGGATGTTTTTGAAGCGTTAAACTGGCCAGAACGAAGGGTATAACACACACTCTTACACAGAAGCACTGATGAAAGCGGGGACTGGTGACTTGTACCATCAGTACTCACTTACCGCTGTACTTTTATGAGGTTAAGTGGAAAATCAAATGGATGAGATTATGATTTCTCACTATACATTTTTTTTATTGTTATATTGTCCTTACAGGTCAGAGTGTTCACCTATCTAATTGGACGAGAGATGACATTTGCAGAAAATGTTAAATGGATTGCCTGCAACAACAAAGGTATTTTTTTACAGTCGTGTATAACATCCACTGCAGTAAACAGCTTCATTTTGAAAAAAAAAATGCTTCCCCCAGTGTATCCCCAGTTGGTTGATTGGAGTAGTTTAGCTGATGGATGGCAGTGGGATTTTTTTGTAACCTATGATGTGAAAGTAGTCATGTGGTGAAAATATGCAAGGCTTTTATAAAACAAGACTTTGAGGTACAGTATGCCCCACTGGTTTACTTGTTTTAAGATAAAAGGTCTTTTTGTCCTCTGTAGTGTTCCCAGCTGGTGCTACATGGGGCTGGCTATCAGGTGCTGCCCTCCTGTGAATTACAGCAGCTCATGTCTGAAAATAATCACTTTATCCTGCTCTGAGTACATCAAAAGCCCTTGACTAAATACCTGATTATAAGCACAGATACACTATAAACACATCCCCAGCCAAAAATACAATATCTGTGTGTGTTTGTGTGTCTCTGTTTGTGTAATGGGTAACAGGTGTGTTCCCGTCTGTTGTGTACACTGGCAGTTGCCTCTGCCAACAACAAAATGTCATAAGCAGATAAACATGCTTATTGCTGTTAAACTCCCCCAAAACCCATCTGTAGGCAGGTTAATTTGCAGAATTCTTAAGATTACACTACATATTAATAAAAAGATTTCACAGATTCACATATCCATAATCGTGTTGTCACTGAGCAGCTTCGCTGACATCATTGTCTTCCATTTGTAGAAGACAAGATAAATAAATTTATTGCTCTTACAATAATACTGAAATTATTGATAACAATGATGATATATATATTGATATATGATATATAACAATAACATGGTGAATATTTCCTTGGGTAAAATGTATGAGGTCTAAGTTTTCCATCTGAATAATAGTGTGTGTGTGTTTGTGTGTGTGTGAATATAGCTACATGTGTTTGTGTGTCCTGCAGGCTACTACACACACGTCTCCACGCTGGCCGATGTGCAGGAAAATGTTATGGAGTACCTCCATGTTCTAAGCAGACCTATGGTCATCAACCATGATCATGACATCATATGGACTGAGGCTTACATGGACAGTGTGGTCAGTGTCTATATATCAATAATAAACACCAACATCTACACAACCTAGCAACAACCTTATAAAGGTCCACTAACAGCAAGAACAAACAATAAATCATTCACTTTATCTGACCTACCCAGCAACACCACATTATGTACCATAAAGCTCATCTAATACAGATATAGTAAATAACAACCAGTGTTGGTCAGATTACTGGGAAAAAGAAATATGACTTATTATTACATAAAAATGGATTTACTTTATTGATTCTTGTTTTCTTTTGCTTCTGTTTAATAGCGCCTTATGTGCACTGTTTGGCACTTGCTTTCTCTGCCATTTCATGCATTGTGTTGTCTTTTCTCCATCTCCACCTTCAGTTGCCAAACACAGAGAAGGTAACTGTACAAGAGCTTGATAACTTTAAAAAATTAAAATAGCATTAGCAGTCTATAGCATTTATAGTATAGTATTGCATAGTCTTATGTTGTTTAAATTGAACAGTTTCTAGTTGTTCCTAGTAGCATTAAATACTAACTTAGCCTAGGCTTAATTTGCACCCAACACGTGTAGCAATGTGGGGTTTTTTTTGTGCTTACTAGTTGTCAGTTTTGAATTTTGTTCACTACTTTAACTCTTACTAAACTCATTTTATTAGAGAATATTTTCCTTTTTTTAAACAAAAACATTTTTTATCCTCTCCTCTTTCCTTGTGTTAGCTATTTGAGCTTCACATGCTAAAGATAGCATAGCTCACCCTCTAAGATAACCAAGCTCAGTTTTATTTCAGAGTTTTGAATATTGTTTGCACTACATTACTAATTTTACTAATTTTTTTCTTTTTTGACTGACAAACATTTCCAAACTTCTAAATTATTTCCTTTGTAAAAATGTTTGTCATTAAGCATTTCCTCCATTCCACACATCATCACCATGTCATGGTCATTTTCATTTTGTTGACTCATTTTATCTGCTGGCTTCATTTGAATTTCGTCATTTGCTCATAATGTAACAACTCTTAGTGAGAATCAATGTGTTGTGTGCATGTTTGTGTGTGTCACAGCTGTTCAACACTCAGGCCGAAAGCCTGCTCCTGATGACCTCAGTGGCCATGCCTGTCTTCAGCAAGAAGAAAGAGACTGTAAGTCTTCATGTTATCATGCTGTATTTATGTCCATTATTTGCATGGCTGGCTTCTCCGCTCGACAGTGCAGTATAATAATAATAACAATCCATAGTCATATTATAAACCTTTATATTTCCTGTAGCTGTCTCATGGTATTCTGCTGGGAGTGGTGGGAACTGATGTGGCCCTGAGAGAACTGATGAGATTAGCTCCAAGATACAAGGTAAACCTTCAGATATAGTTTTCTGTGTAGTTTGTGCAAACAGAGCTGTATGGCAAGCAGTTTTAACATTTAATTGGTAGAAAGGATATTCACTGCCGAGATGTGCAACGTCAGTTTTTGCTAGTCAAAATGACGTCACTTTCATGGGTTTTGTCATTATATATATCTACAATTCAGTGGTGGATATCCGCCACTGAATTGTCGATATCCGTGACATCATTTTGACTAGTAAAAACTGAATCTAGTAAGACTAGTAAGAAAGACCTCACGGATATCTACAACTGCAATTCATACTAGTCACAATGAAATTACGACTCGTAATGGCAATTCCAGATAGTCAAACTTGGCAAATGCATGTTAAAAAGGCTTGCCATAGAGCTGTGTAGTATACAAATACTGTGCTGATCCTCTTCTGAGACAGTCAGTGATGTTTAATCTCAGATGCCATGGCAATGGGACTGTTGCATAGCAGCTAATCTGATGGGTCACAGTAGGAAAATCATTCCTTTTAGCTTCCTCTGTTTCAGAGCAGCCTACCTGGCTGGTTCACTGTCCTGACTCAAATGAACTAAACAGATTAGGGTTGCCAACTGTTCCGTAAATTAAGGATTTGTTCTGTATTTGAAATATAAAAGACTTGTTCTGTATTGAAAAGGTACAGAACTCACATTGTTCCTTATTTTTTGATAATCAAGTCAGTTGAAAGCCATGAAAAATTACAGATTAGTCCACTTGTGAAGATTAAAGGTAAAAAATTAAATCCTTTTGCTGTCAGTCCTGTGTACCATAGCCACAGAGACGCGGCGAGATGGCCCACACTCGTCAGTGATCTGTGATGCTTATATCTTAATTCTTTGTCTTTTCAGTTGGGCGCCCACGGTTATGTGTACCTTATCACCAACAATGGCTACATCCTGTCTCATCCTGACCTGAGACCTCTGGTAAAGACAGTTAGTGTATTATACACTGGGTTATTGCAGCTGGTGAGTTCCTCTAACTTATATATATTTGCTTTATTCACTTGCTGCTTGCATGTTTTTGTGTGACAGTATAAGGAGGGGAAGAAGCTAAAGCCAAAACCCAACTATAACAGTGTTGATCTGTCTGAGGTGGAATGGGAAGACACTGAGGAGAAAGTGAGAAAAAATTGACACACAGACATTTCCTTTTCTTTCTTTCCAATTCTGTTTGCTTTCACTATATTCACTGCATGTTTGGATATATATCATATTATAATTTCTTAGTAAATATGTAATGTCTGTGTTTTAGCTGAGGACAGCCATGGTTAAAGGAGAAACTGGAACTCTATCTTTAGATGTCAGAGCTACTGTGGATAAAGGAGTGAGTTAATATCATATCAGAAATTATCAAAAATATTTTACCTGTATTTTATCAATTAATTTTTTATTTTTTTTTAGTATATCTTCTGTGCCAGCTGTTTATACTTCTGTCATCCCTTTTTCTCTCACAGACAAGAGCGATGTTCCTGAAGAATGATTACTTCCACACTGTCATCAACGAGACACCATTTAGGTTTGCTCAACTGATTTTGACTCAACAGGATTTCTGTGTCAAGTTTAATATTATTTAAATGTTATAGTCCCCATATTAGCAACCATAAAATAATTATGTTGGATATATGTATGCGTTCTGGACCAATCTGCTGGATATAGTAGTTTATCTTTTTATAAACATAGGAAATAGTTAAATAATTTACAGCATATAAATTAAAAAATAATTAAGGTCTCTCTTTCTGTCTTTGACAGTCTGGGCATAGTGTTAACTCAAGGATATGGACAATATATCTTCATAGGAAATGTCTCTGTTGAAGAAGGTAAATATGTCCATTATGTTTCCATTGTCTTTCTGTTTATTTATGTCTGACTATGTTACTGTTCTGCATCTTTATCTTTTTCTGTTTTCCCTCAGGTCTTCATGATTTATTGACTCCTGATCTGACCATAGCCAATGAATGGTAAGTAGAACTAGTCCATCCTTAGTATTTTAAGGTTTCACACGTCTTCTGTACAAATTCTGTTCACTTACTGTACTTTTTGCTTGTGTGTGTGTGTGTGTGTGTGTGTGTGTGTTTTAGGACGTATTGTGAGACAGACATTGACCCAGCCCATCGCAAGCTGAGCCAGCTCGAAGCTGTAGTGCAATACCTCACTGGTAAAGAATTAGATCTTGAGTGTAAGTGAGAACTTCGACCTCTGCACATCATCTTTTTTCACTTTAAGCATGCTATAAGTTGCAAATCGGATATCACACTCACCTACATAGCAACATAACACAAAATATATTCTGTATCACACCACTGCCGTCATTTCTTATTTTTATGGCTTGGTAAAATGAAGAGTGGTTGCCAAATGAGGCCAAGATATTAACCATATTATTTATGAATTGTAAGATATGTCCAAGTTTAACTTACCCAAAAACTCCAGGTTCAGATACAAGCATGCAATTTTCCTGATTTCTTCCCTTTTCTCTTCGTAAATGTGATGTTTGTTTGTAATTTGCCGAATTTGATTGTGTACATGTGACACCTATTGCACATCTATCCATCCTGCGTGAGGGATCCCTCCTCTGTGCCTCTTCTAGAGGTGTGAGGGTCTAAGGATAGCGAGGGTGTCACATGCTGAACATACTGTAAAGTTGGGCTACATAAATAAAATTGTTTATTTATTCCCCTCTGGTTTCTCTCTACAGGTGATATGCAGTTGCTGCAACAAACTCTGTTTGATGCTGTGGTCACAGCTCCAATGGAAGCTTACTGGACTGCCCTGATGCTCAACACATCTGGGTGAATAGCAACACAGGCACAGCTAATTAAATGCTCTTCTGATAAACACATGGATTTTATTTGAATCTTTATTAATATTTTTCTCATCACACTCCCATCTTTGTCAGTATGGACGACGGGGTTGAAACAGTGTTCTTGGGGACTCGTTCAGGCCTGATGAGATTGCAGCGGTACGCTGGTACTGAGAAAAGAGTTGCCAAGTGAGTGCGAGAAAATGTTTGCTTCTGAAATATTGTCATATCAAATTGAATTAAAGTAAATACGTAAAGCTTTGGTTATGTAGCACTTGTAAAAACACTTGCAGGAAAGTGTATGGTTACCCTCTGGTGGTCAGCAGAAGAACTGTTTTTGTTTCTGGATGATAAACACTGTATTTAATGCTGTGTTTTTATCATCTCCCTATTAAACCAAAGCATTGAATGTTGTCCGTACTCTTTTCTTTTTTTTTTTAATTACCTACCTCCAGCTCATCATGTTCCTTTTTTTCCTTCCTCTGTCTCAGCCTTTGTCATCATTCTTTGGCCATGGATTGTCAGTTTTTTTTCTTTAAACTTATTTTTGTCTCTCCCCAGGTCTTTCCTGACCTCCGCAGACAAGGAGAATATGTTCACCCTGGATCATTTCCCAGTATGGTACCGCAGAGCAGCAGAGTACCCAGCTGGACAGTTTCTATACTACATGCCAAGACGAGAAACTAGAGGTATAGGAGGCGCCATTACTAATGAAACACAAAGCACTTATTTTTCTTCAGAGTATTAAAAATGAAACGTGTTTCACTCCACACAGCTCCACACTGACCATTTTAACAACCAATCTCTCATCACATTATACTAACAATTAACTTCATTTTTAATTCTTATTGAATACAACAGTCAAACAATTGATCTCAAACTACTTTAGGTGGCAAGAAAGGACAGGGATTTAACTGATCACTGTTTGGTGCAGACACTAATGAAGTCAAAGTACAGTATGAGGCTGATTATACTTCTGTTTCTCAATACAAAAAAATCCACAAACGTTTAATTAAATTAATTAAAGTTTATTGTGTATAACATTCACCAATTAATTTGGGATAAGTTATTATTTTACAAAGGACTCAAATGTGATGAGGAGTAGCTGGTTTGCTTTATCTAATAATCTCTTTATATAGAAGATGTGTAGTTTGTATGTATTATGTTAGAGGCTCTAAAGATAGTGACTTATGTTTCATGTCATTTTATATGGATGTTTTGTTTGGATTTAAACATACCATAGTCCTTTACAAATATTAAGGTGGTGATAAATATAGTGTTTTATGCTCAGATGTGTTTAAGGACTATGACTTTAGCACCACCTTGAGTGCAAAGGAGGTGGAGCAACAAATGGAGGAGGGTGGGAGAAAACGAAGGAAAGCAGTGGAGGAAGAGGAGGAGGGTATAGGAAAACTGTTACTGATACTTGGCATGCCCCCTGTTTTTATTAATCCCCGTGTTCCTCACTATTTCAGTCACAGTGGTCACCGTTTCTCTTAGATTTTAGCTCTGTTTTATTCTTGTCCATTTAATTTCTCTCACTGCATGAGCATGTATTAGAAGTATTGAAACCTCCTCCTAGAGCACGATATGTTGGCTCGCCTTCTAAGCACTTTACTGGAGCAGTGCTCCAATTTCGTTATTTTTAATGCAATGACAATAAAGGCATTCTATTCTATTCTATTCTATGATTGTGTGAACTCTTGAAAAGAGTACTAACTCAACACCTCTGGAAAGGTGTTGAACTTGTTGGCCTTAATATTATTACTATATGATCTTACAATATGCTGAAGCTCAAAAACAGAAAGAAATTACCATGACAGAGTCTCCTAAGTTCAAGTACACTGTTTTTTTGTCTTAGAGGAATGAATAAGAGATATACATGGTGTCCAGTATCACATAATACACACAGAATCCCTGTGTTATGAGTGTGTTAGGCGATTAGCTCTTATAATCTCTGTTGCATAATGCCTAAAATGATAATCTGGCTGGAATCTGTGGCTTGGTGACAGTTGGCATCTGCTGGCATGAAGGCTGTGAATAGACATGCTGACAACGAATGCATGACCTCATTACCTATTACCTCATCCATCCAAGTCAATCTGTTACACACATATTTTTAACACATTTTGGCATATCTGATACGACACCTCAGCTGTCACTATCACTGTGAGTGCTCACAAAACAAGTGACAAAACAAGTATTACCAGAAATATGTATATTGTGATATATATGTACTGTATATGGTATATATATGAAGGTGCATATCCTCATGCATGTGTGTGTGATGTGCCTGCATGCACTTATGTTTCTAATTACATGTGTTGACAAAGTACTGTTTGGATGTGAGTTCTTTCTAATTTTTGTGTGTTGTGCTCACAGTGGGGAGGATTGTGATCGCTACCACTGCTGTCACTGTGACGGTTGGCAAGAAAACCGCCATAGCTGGAGGTAGGATGAAGTTTTTTGCTTTTGATACACACTCTTACTTTCTATCTCTTACATACATGCTTCCTTTAGCTCTTACCTCCTGTTGCCTCTCACATTTAAACCTGCTGATTGGATGTTTTTTTTTAAACCATTACATTTATAGTCTGATTTGCCGTTAAATATAATATATAATGAAATATAAGCTTTGAAAAACTAAGACAAAATGAGGTAAAAAAAAAATTTTAATTTCAAACTAACTAAAAACAATAATGGCCCAGGCAAAGATAAAACCTGACATCAAATTATCAAAAGCTCAGAAACAACAATTAAACAGACCTTGTATTATTTCTCAGTTGCTATTTTTGATACCAGATATTGCAACCAGTAATATCAGCCCTGCTGATTTATCGAGAACACTACAATTATAATTATACTCCTGAAATACTCTAATTTCTCTCCTGATGATTATGTGTGGGATATTTTCTCATAGGAAGGAAGGAAGGAAAAAATGTGCTGTAATTAAGTGATTGTGTGTGGTGTTTATTTTGTACAGAATCCCTTAAATTTTCAGTGGCTCTGGTCTTTGGCCCTGTTTTTTTCCTTCCTATATTAAATTCAGAATTGGGTTTACATGCCAAGTATGAGAGCACATGCTCGGGTTTGTTTGTTCTTTTTCTTTTTTTCGCCTTACTCTGTGAATTGTTTGACAAGACTCTGTGGAACTGCTTCCTGAGAGCATATGTGTGTGCGTTTTCTCCGTATTTTCCAATGTATACATTTGGTGCTTCATATTGAAAGACAAACAGTGGTGTTAAAATTAAAATGATCTGCCAAATCATAAGGTACAAAGTGCAGTTTGCTTAGTTAGGTCAATACCTTGTGATTTTACAGAAATCCAACATCTTTGACCATGAACAAGTACCTTTGCGACAGTGGAGAATAGAAAGACTAAGCCTCTCATAGTGCCACACTTAGTGGTTGGCTGTCTGCCTTGACCAGTTAGGGGAGCAAGAGACCAGGCAGGAACAGCTGTATCGCTATTAATAATGATGGTGATTAGTGTTGAGTATAGTGGCAGATCCACAGTCTACATCTCTGGAGGCAAAGATACCTGCAGAAATGAGGAGAAGGAGGGAGAGGACAGAGGGGGGAAAGCAGACACTACAGGAGAGAGAAAAATTAATGGCATGTAGTAGTGTTATAAGGGAGGTTGAGAAAGTGAGAGAGAAAGAGACAAAGAGTGCTCACTATAGGGCAAGGGATGGCACGGGGCTCATGAGAGCCGGGATTAACTATACGCTTCAACAAAGAGGAAAGTTTTAAAAGTTTAAGCCTGGATTTAATTATAGAGAGGGTGTCTGAGCCTGACAGCTGAGCGCTCTGCCTCCCATAGAGACTGATTGACAAGTATGACTGCATTTTGAGAGCAAAGTGATCTATTTTCAGTATAGAGTACAACCCACAGAGCTTATGACATATTCATAAATCTACACTTTCTGTGGTTCTGTCTCTCACTTAATCATTCTGCCTCTGCTTTTGTCACTTTTGCTTCATTCTTTCTCTCGGTGCTTGTTTAGGAATATCACATCGCTGAATCCACAGCGTTATCCCACAAAAATAGAAGACAGATCAGGAACTTGCTGTTAACATGTACAGACAAAACAAACGTTTTGTAATGAGATCAATGTAATGGGTTTTATCAGTTTGTACTAGCAACAGATTTTCGCTGAAGGTGGATTGTTTTATGATGTTCAACAATATGAGGACTAAGGTCAAATATAATCAGACATTTTTATTCTCTTCTGCATCAGCAGATGTCAGCTAGAACAGCTTTTCTACACCAACAAAAACACGGAGGGAAAGGCTGTATCAATGTTTCATAGACTTGATCTATCTGACTTTGTTTGGCTCTCTCGCTCTAACACAAACACACACACACACACACACGCAGACACTCACACAAACATGACTCACTGTGTTTCACCCTCTGACACTCTTCTTTACACTCTTAAATCCTCACATACTGGGCCTCTTTTTTAAGCCTCTCCCTCTCTCTCTCCCTAAGCTGTCAGACCTGTCACCTTTAACCTGCCCCTGCTTTTCTCTCTGTATTTTCCTTTCCCTTGTTGCTGTCTTTGCCTTGTCAAGTCGTTCTTTCTTTCATTTCTTTGTGCTCCGACTCCCGCTCTGTTTCTTGCCATATCCTAATAAGCAAAGCTTTCTAGTCGTGAGTCACAACTCCCCCTTGAACATAAGGGGATCAAATATTCAAAAGCTGCCGTATAAAAGGGGCACACACAACCACATGCTGCATCCTATATAACCACCTTTGGCATCACCCCAGCATTTTTTATTTCACCATTTCATGCTATAATCGAGCCTTTAAACATGTCTGCATCTCCATACAACCAGAATGTGCCATTGAAATGTGGTGCAAAGTGGTTGCACTGAGATCTGATAAACTTTCTATCACATATGTAACGTTTAAATCATCTGACATTCACTATATGATAGGCCTTTTGCTGATGAACGTTTGTGGTTGTAGGGAATTAAGTAGGTTCTGGATCCTTTTGACCACTAAGTGTCAGTGTTTGTCTGAACATTAACTTGTCAGTTTTCCACCAATCACCCAGTATGTTTGGTTTTAAGCATACATGCTGATTTGGTTGTAGATTCAATTTCTCCTCCTGTGGTGAAGGTCGGGGATTTGGCATTTCAGAAGCTGATACAAAATCAGTCAGCAGCGACGACAAAAAAAACAGTGTTTATGCTGCTGTAAGTTTCTGCAATGGATTAGTATATCTCTGTGGCAAAAGTGACATGCTGGATATAAATAAACATAATATGCTTCTACCAGCAGAGATACAGACTCAGACTAAGTAAATGAAAGAGTGATGATAAAAAAGAGAGAGTAGAAAAAAAACAATAAAGCATATAGAGACATTGAAGCTTAGCAGGGGAGTTGTGAGGTGGAAAAAAGACACCCAGTAGACTAGACAAGGAAAAGGATATAGGGCAGAGATGAGAAAAAGGAAGGTGGAAAGTATAAAAAAAAAATGACGGAAGACGAGGCGACAGAAAGACAAATGGTGACAAGATATGTGAAATGAAAGGGGAAGAAGGGCGTCAAAGAGAAAGAGAGAAATGGTTAGATGAGAGAGAGGCTGCAGTGTACAGGCAATCTGTTATCACTGACTCATTGTAACCTATGGATTTGGCAACTGGAAAATATTCCTCATCATTATTGTGTAAATGTAATAAATTATACAACGCCAATAATGGAAGAATCAAAAATCAAATATCTAAATAGAAAAACCGTTCAACATTCCCCTTTCTTAGCGTTCTTTGTATTTACTTTATTTTGTGCCCCTGTTCATTTTGAAAGAATAGGTGAGGTTGTTTACATTTGACATCAGTGTGATATGTTATTTTTATTTATTATTCAAATCAGTGTGTATTGACCAGGAAATGCTTCAGCATCATCCTATCATTTTCATAAACACAGTCGTCATAATAACACAACACACTGTAGGTCTCTGGACCATTTATAGGCTTTCAGGCCCCTCAGTCAACGTGGCTGCTGCAGTCTTTTACGTAGCAAACTATAATTTATTATTCTTTACACAGACAGGCTATAGGAACAGGATTCAGCTAATACTTAGCTACCAACAACATTAGACCTGCACCTACATTTCTATACGTATAGAAAGAGCTTAGACATTGACTTTTGTCCAGTTACTGCCCCGACTCACTGTGACATTAACTGCTATGTTTATACTTATTTCTTCATTTCCTTTAAAACAGTCATTCACCTTTTTTCACCTATTTCCTAAACATGCCAATCAATAATTTTCAACCTATACCTAATTTTTGTTTTGGCCGTTCTCTAACATCTTTGACGTGACTATAATTGTAAAACTTGCTCAGTTTTGGACTGAGCTATCCTATAATTTTTATCCCAACTCCAACTTAGTGCATTTTGTTTTATCATGCATCCCACCAGCTCAATTTCCGACAAATAATCTAAATGTGCAACTTTTGTATGGCTATTGAAGCCAGAAGTGTGATGTTGATGTAGCAAATCATGAGCATTGAAACAAAAGCACAAGTTATGTGTAGACATAGAGCTAGTCCCACAGCAAGAAGCAAATTAAGCTCTCTGCCGTGTATGTAACTTGATGATTAGCAGTGTTAATATAATGAATTTCAGAGACGAGGCAGCAACATGGGGCCCTTTTCACTCTGGCCAAACTCTTTCTATGCCTCTGAAAGAAACTTCACCAATTACTGAACACAAATATAATGAAGCACAATAATCAAACATTACAGAGATTTTAAAACTTCAAACAAAACAAAAAAAAATAAAAATAGACATTATAAACACAAGAAAAAGACATACATCATGAATAGACACAGAAAACCATGACCACAGTTACATCTTAAACATGTTGGGGATTGCTGGGCCATCACACCATAGTAGAGACAAGTATATTAATATTTATCTGCATCATACATATGTATAAGATAACACACTATTAATATAAGGTTACTTTCAGCCAATTAAAATTGAGGGGGGAACGATCGTTCTACTGCAGGGGAGCAATATGCAATGCAAGCCAGGTTTCTTGTGAGATTGTGGAACGTAAATCTTTATGTCAAAGACATAAATTAGGATTGCTATGAAAACACCACGTAAAATTAACATTTGTTGTGAATGCATCAAGAAAACAGAGCCATATTATATGATTATGTGAAAAGTGACTACATTTCCATGTTGTAGTAAAACAACTTCCATTGCATATTGCAGAACCTTTGGGAAAAAACAAACAACATGGCATAATGTAGGGATAAAAGAAACAGAAAAAGAAAGTGTGAAATACTTTCCTTAAATAGCACTGGATGGAGAGATGATGGAGCGATAAGAGAAGAAGTGTAGGGGGGGATAGCAGCATCTTTTTGCTTAATCCCTTATTCGTTATAATCCCTCTGGGCAAATTATCCATCTTTAAAAGAAAGAAAGGTAATCTGGACTGGGAAACCAGAGGGTAACTGACTGGGGAAGTAAAGTGCAGGAGTATGAAGTTTTGTAGTCTTAAGATGAATATTCGTAGTCCTTGCAGGGAGACAGAGTTCTCTGAGAGTGAATGTTTTCATGCCATAGCAAACTTTAATCTCTGTGGGTGAAATCAGTCTGAAAAGGAGTTTCAAACAAACAATGTTTGCTTCAAAACTCAGTCTGGTGTCCTGAAGACATCGCTGAAACAGCCTGGAAGCATAGTCCGAGTCATACCAGAAACTTTACGAGAGCCACTTTAATGCCAAGCTACTAGGTTTTTAATCTGTCCAGATAGTGATCATAATCATTTAACAAGCAGAAAGCAAGCAAGAGCCTTTTTCTGAGTAAAATGAACAAATAGCCCATTAAACCAAACCAATAGATAACATCCACTGTAGAATCCCATCATGCATAGAACTCCAGTCTGTGACATCTGGAGGATGTTGTTGTTCCAGAGATGAGCCAGTGACAACAGCTCTAATAATTGTCTTTTTGTAGCCATTAACAAATGATAATTTTATCGATTCAGATGGTTTCCATCCATAACAAGTTTTAATTGACACAAAAGACGTTGTAACTTCATTTACTATCAACACACAATCTGTGACTGCCCATGTTTCTCCATTCGAAACATGTGTTCATGACATATAAATGACATCTCTTTCTGTTTATACACAAACGTTTCCCTCATTTCCTCCAAGTCTTGCAGTATTGGCTGTTTCTCTGGGATGTGGAGGTCCAAAGGTACAGACTTAAGTGAAGGGTCCTGGGCTGGAACTACTTTTTCAGAGGAACGTCTGGCTTTGATGAGGTTTAGAAGGGGAAATATATCAACATAACAATTACTGTGCATTATTTTAATTATTATGGATATTGGTCCAAACACCATTAATACATACTGTAAATCCCTGAAAATTCAATCCAGCTTTTATAAATACTGACTGACCGTACACTTTAAGTGCTTTGTTATAGCTTAAATGATATGTATCGTACTAGAAAGAGTAAAACCTTTTTCCCCTCTTTGCCAATATAAATTGCAGTTGAAACCTAAATAATATAAATATGATCTTAGCAGCCAACAGCAGGAGTGAAAGAGAAAATCAGGCAACTGATAAGATATGTGTGTGAGGGAGTGTGTTAGAGAAAGGGACAGAGGGAGATGGTTAAAAATAGAAAGAGGACAAAGAAAGGAAGACAAAAAGTGGGAGAAAGGTGTCAGTTTGAGAGTCAGAGGGAGAGATACCATAACTGTTGTGTGTGCATGAAACAAACTCTTTCATCTCTCTCCTCTTTGAGCCCTTTAAATTGTCACCCTTCCAACCTTCACCTTTGACACACCAACCCTCCCCAGTTCCATCACTCCACTAGGCCACAGAGGAAATTTGTTTCTCTTCCCTATCCTCCCCGTCCGCCTCTCCATCTCCCATTAGAGGCTGCCTCTTCTTCAGCTCTCTCTGGTATTTGGCCATTAGGGACGCGTAGATGCAGCCATAAGCCGCAGCTGCAACCATCATAATGCAAACAATGCCACAAACAACACCGGCAATCACTACTGTGCCGATGGCGCGGCGCACGCTCACGGGTCGGTAGCGAGCACGGACACAATCTGACGGAGTCTCTATGGCTCCACCTCCCGTGTTCGAAGAGGAGTCATCAGCTGTGGTGCCGCTGTTGTCAGAAAATGGTGTGGCCCCATTGGGGTTAAGAGGGTTCCTGCTGCACGGAGGAACACCTTTTTGTCCAGAACGGGAGCCGTCGCCTCCTCCATTCTCATCATCAAGTTGGAGGCAGTAGTTGAACATTTCCACCGGAACACCCCGGATGTCTCGCCCACGTAGGTCCTTTGGTAGCGTGCACTCCACCGCGTCCACTTTCCCCCCTGGAGGAGAGAGAAAGCACTGCAGTGACAGGAGGACATGTAAAGGTCATTTATAAAAACTACTCATTCCTGTACAGCACTTGCAATTAACTGAGAGGAAAAGACAGAGAAGGGGGGTCAGTTATGCCAACACTAGGATGAGTCATGAATCACTTAACACAGACACAGAGTTTGCTTTGCCCTGTGCACTATGTTGAAGATGGGCTTAACTAAGCCCTTCTATAATTCATAAGATGACATCCCTAGCTTTAGCAAAGCTCTAGTGTGTGTTTGGAGGAGAGAAACATGTGAGGCACTACGCTGTATTTGTTTTCCACTCATGTATTTGTCTCGAGGTCACATCTGTGGAAACCACTGGTCCGCACCCTCAGACATGTTGAGCATCAGAATTAGAGAGACGAAGAGGGAAGGCAGCAGAAAGACAGAATTAGGAAAGTTGAATTTGTAGCCCCCGGATGCTTTCATTTCAGTGTGTGACAAGGGAACTCTGTCCGCAAACACAGCTCGCGCTCTCTAAATATCCCAGCTGTGTGTGCTTGAAGTGGTTTGAAGAAGACAGAAGTCAACACATGCTGCTGTCACAAAGCTTTTCCCACACTTGTTCTATGCTTTGTTGTATTTTCTTTAGCACACACTGTGCATCAGACACGCTTTCTCTGTAGTTTTCACCACTGTTGAGTAGTTGTGAGTTTGTCTTTGTCTGAAGTTTACTATACTCTGCTTCGGAGAGCAGAGCCCAGCAAGGCAGGAGAGGACAGAATGAAGCAAAGATCAGAATGGAGCAGAAAAGAGAAGAGATGCTTCATTAGCGGGGCAGCTGATGCTCGAGGCGGCCACGCTGAGGTGAATGTAGATTTTTTTTCACACATGAGGAGAGAGCTGAGAGCAGCTGTGGTTATCTGATATAACTAACAGTCTGCAGAGACACGTGGGTAACAGTGTACACAAAAACACACAATGAGCGTGGTAATGTGCATTTAGGCTAGAATGCAATTATTGAGCTTGAGGCATGGTGCACAAATTGAAAATGCACACTGAGCTATCCTTCTCCTCCTCTCTCAATAGAAAAACATATACATTCTCTAGTTTTCGCCCACTACTTCCCTTGACCTTTTTCCCCTCTTGTGTTATCCACTTATTCAAATCAAACACACCCGTTCAAAGGTTCTGTAAGATAAATCAAGCATCCACCTCTGTATAGCAGCCACTCCATCCAGTGTTTGAAATCACGGAGGTTGCAGTCACATTCCCACGGGTTGTTTCCCAGTTCCAGGTGTTGCAGGTTGGCAAGAGGCTCAAACGCTGCTCTTTCCAAACCATGGAGCCTGTTACCAGCTAGTGACAGCCACCTATAGAATAATTAGAATTAAAATTCATTCATTCTCATGTACCGCCTCTCTCTCTCTCTTTGACACTGTAGGCTAAACATCTTCCTCACTCATTCTCTGCGGATCAGTCCACCCACTCAGAAAACCTACTTCCTTAGATTTAGTTTTTAAGTTGCTTTGCAAAATGTTCATGTGGATGGATTTGGACCTTTTATAGATGGACTCTAAACTTAGATTAAACAAATTAGAATACCGATTAATTTATTCATTCCTGGGGATGAAATGAATTAACTTTGCTCTTTGTATGTTGTAAACATCTTGGAAATGAAAATAATCAATATAAGTTTTGGTTGATTTAAAATGAGCCATAACATTCTTAAGTTTGGGAATGACTGCTTTATTTTATTTCAAACTGGGTTTTTCTGACGTTATCATTCTGAGCAAACAAGGGAATTGACTAACCTTTCATCTTCTCACTGAAGGATTATTTCATTGCTTATAATCTGGGAATCGTTATCGATCTCTGGTCTTGCTCTGGGGCTTTGTAAAGGGATGCTGAATGAAAAAGAATGTCAGTGTAGAGGAGTTTGTGTGTCTACCTGAGGCTCTGCAGCTCGTCCAGCAGCCCCAGAGGAATGGAGGACAGTCCGTTCAGGGACAGATCCAGACTTTGAAGATTCCCCAAACCCTGTGGAAACATCAGTCGTTTGTCTTCTATCATCATTTATGTTAGTATTATTGCCTTGTGTCGAGAGACACAACAAGAATGACTTGATGGCCTTATCTTGTTTAATAAATCCCTGAGTCAGACTGTCATGGTTCAGATAAAAGTGGATATAGATGTTGAGCAAATGGTTTATTATTAATTTACCACCTGGACGGAAGCCCAGTCATGTCAGCATATCTGCTCAGGTTGGCAGTACTCCTACACTGCGCTTCACCCAGGAGTTAAATCTGCACTATTAATGAAGCATTTTAGTGGATTGAGTCATTTCATTTCAGATCTCCTAAAACGTGTAGCGCGTGCATATTTTACGTGGAGCCCTTTTGGGAATTACAATATGGTCTTCTTAAATGCGGCTCTCTTCTGTGTTGTTAGAGTTGTACTTTATATTGCTCGAAGTGAAGTGCTTACCTGGAAAAGGTCTCTGTCCATAACCGTTAGTGAGTTGTTGTGCAGAGTCAGTCTTGTTAGGTTGGACATGTCTTTGAATAATCCAGCTGGTAAATTGTCTAGGTAGTTATTAGAGAGGTCCAGCTCCTGAAATACATGAACAAGTGCATAATAACTTGACATATTAATCTAAAAAAAATAGTGCATTAATTGTGTATAAAGTATTTTCTTATAGACATCTCTAGCGCGAAGCTGCTAACATGAACATCATCAGGATTTAAGATAAGGGAATGGCTTTGACTAATGCCAATGAAAATATGTTAATGGTGATTAAAATGTCAACTTGTCTTAGCTTTGCAGACTGTGGGCAAATTTCACTTTGTTCAGCAGGAGACATGCTACACTCTCATATTCAGTTTGCGAGGTCAGCACAGACAAACCCTACTCGTGCCAACAATGCAACAACAGCAGCCTACAACATGTTCAGTTATGAGGTGAAGAGAAACTACAGTGGCAACAATAATAACCAATGTGCGGCAGACCTCGAGAGAGGAGAGGTTTGTGAAGGCAGAGGCTCCGAGCGAGGCAAGCTTGTTGTTGGCTAGCAGGAACGTGTGGCTCCTGGGAGGCAGGAGGTGCAGGGGAGGCAGGGAGGAGAGACCCCGGCCTCCGCAGTCTACCACCAGACCATCTGAGGAGCAGAGACAGGGCGGAGGGCAGGAGGAGGCTGGTGGCAGCAGCGCCGCCAGGAGGCAGAGGACACATAGGAAGACTAAACGAAGGGACAGAGAATAAAAGAAAGAGAGAGAAACATGGTTATTTAGTTTCTCCAGTGAGTTGTCATTGGAGTACAGCATAGATTTTGTTGAGTGACTGGTTTCGGGTTCCCTCTTTCATTCTTTTCCAGTTTTCCTTAGTTTTTTGTGTTTTTGTGTTTCTGTAAATTCATGTTTTTTCATTCATGTTTTAATTTCTATTAGTTTCTCTGCCTCGCTCCACTCTCTAATTCGCTCTGTCCCACTTGAGTTTCTTTATCTTTCTCATTCCCTCTCACAGTGAATCTCTCGGCACTCTTCTTTGTATTCCCACTGCACTGTGCCTTGTTACAGTGGCTGACTTTGGTTCCATCTAATGGCTTATCAGCGCGACTTATGCTTTATTCTCTCTGTGTGAATGTGTGTGTGTGTGGGCATACAACCTGCGGATGTGCCTGTGCGTGCATCAAGAAATCTACACTGATTAAACTCCAGACCATAGACATAGCACTTTTCACTTTCTGATGCTTCACCAGCACATTTCATCACTGGCATCATCTGGATATAGTTAGCATCTATTTCTCAGTGTGCCATCGCCTTTTCTCACACTGTGTCTCACCCTCTCACTGTTGCTGTGATTTTTCTCTGTGTTGGTCCATCTGCTTCACTCTACATGGGTTTCTGCTCATTTTCACTCTCCTTCCTGCTTTATTTCTCCCTCATAATCAAGACTTAATTCCCTGTCGACACCACCACACATGCAGGCTTTTGTCAATTTAATTTAATTTCACAATTATATCTTTACTTTTCCTGTTATAAAATATCCTCATTACAAATCGTGGAATAACATCATTGCAGTACCTGAATAGCAAGCGCAACAATTTCTTTCAAAGCCAGATTAATTACTAATTGTTTGGCCTCAATAGAAGGCTGGCAGTAGCTCAATTCCATCCTAATTTTGAAGGTTTGTTTGTACGTACTCATCTTATTCAGTATTGTATGGTGTTACTGACTTCACCAAATTCCAGTTTTTGAGATTACTCAATGACACGGTCTAAGAATAGCATCATTTTTCTGGCTGTTTTTACCTGCCAGACAGAAGATGACCTCCCACAACCAGGACACTGCACTACCAGCACATTTGGGAACCAAAAATGCGGCCTCAGGAGGAAGATCATTGTGTTGGCCTCTCTCCTATTCCTTGAGCTTGTATCATCTCCTTTCTAGTCCAGAAGTATGATCCTAATCACTGGGAAAATACGAACTCCCCTTCTTAAATGGATGAAAAGAGAGATTTGACAGTAAGTGTCCTGAAGAGTGAGGTTCTGTCTGGCTTTGTTGTCTAAATGGTTTATCAGGACAATCAATTTGTTGCAGGAGCTCAGTAGGAGTCGAGATGGATTTCGGTTCAATGTAGCTTTGAATTTACCATAATCGCTTTGAAAAGATACAGTAGAGCAGGATATTTGTGAGAGCAATAGCTCAGGACAGAGAGGCACTGTTACACAGTTGAGAGTGTTATTTTAGCTGCTGCTTCTTCTTCATAGCTTGTTAAATTTTAAACTGTGGCTATCTTTGTCCTCCATTCATCTCTCTCAGGCTACAACGTGAATTTCAATCTGCCAAGATATTTTTTCCCCTTCTCTCGTCATCATTACGTCTTTTCCGTCCTGGCCTCCCCTCTGCTATACATTATAATGTCCTCAGCTCCTTCTCCTTCTTA
The DNA here is from genome assembly GCF_019176455.1 of Solea senegalensis. Lineage (NCBI taxonomy): Eukaryota > Metazoa > Chordata > Actinopteri > Pleuronectiformes > Soleidae > Solea > Solea senegalensis. The sequence continues at coordinate 29,340,002 of NC_058023.1, read as the reverse complement.
GAATTGAAGCATATCTTCCAACATTTATGAGTGGTTTTAGCTGCTCTGGTGGAGGAGGTAGTTGTTTTTTTGGCTTATTTTAGCTGCTCCTGATCCTCTCTGCTGTAGCTCTCTCCACGCAGCCAAACCAGTAGAAAAAACCTTGAGCTACAGGCAGAGGAAGTAATGAAGGTTCAGTCCAAACGTGTTTAAGTCATTCTGTACAGCTTAATTCATTCCGAGCAGAACTTAGAGAGAATCTTTAATCCTGTAAAAGTGCTGTCAACTTGGGTAAATGCTGGCTGGTAATGTTTAAAGCAATGTGAAAGAAGCAACAACATGGTTTGACTGACTTAGAGCCCCAACATCCCTCACTAGATACAAGATGGATTCAGCAGTTGGTAATAATTAGTTGCCGGGAATGATAAAACTGTTAAAGCAAGATTTCTTATCGTTATAACATGTTATGTCTCATGGAGTTGCATGTTTATCTTATTTAAAATAATAATAACGTTGTCCCACGTTTTTTTTTTTTCCAACCTCCTTGTTACTTTCAGCAGCCAAGCTGTTTTGGTAATGTGGATACTGACGCACTGTTTACTGTCTCAGCGTGTGTCTGCAAAAGTGTGTGCATCCATGTGGGTGTTTCAAGCTGTGAAAAACAGGAAATCAGACACCGGTCCTAAGTAAAATTTTGAAATGAACAATTAACTCTTGAGTCAGTGTATATATAGTAGTTACATCATGGCTGTCTTGCAGTTTATGTTTTTGGCTATTTGAACAAACATCCGGGTTTTATCACCAAAAGATGGATTCAATTCATTTCTGGTATCAGTCGACTGTGATGTTTGACAGCGTCTCCTTGGCAACTCCACATGAACTCTGGGGCCTCAGCTGTCTGTAAGGTTATATGCAGGGGCCCCTTGGTGACACTGGACCCAACTGTGATGTCACCAGCACAGACACTTCGGTTACTGAGCCCAGTTGCATGTTACCAAGGGCCAAGCTGTTTTCCGTGCAAGCGGCAGACTTAGTGCTATCTTGTTACTAGAATGACCAGCTGTCTTCCATGCAACACCCTCACTCGCCTGTTTGTCTTTAACTGTTTAATGTTTTACTTGGTCTTCTGTGCAAGCATCTGACACAGTCTAGCCTACTGCTGTGCTATCCTTCTTCAAAAACAGTGTCAACAGCTTCCTTTTTGTTTTACATCATAATTCATTGAATATCTTAGTAAAACAATTAATTTCAATATGTCACATTCGCTAGTTGAGACCTGGGCATTTGCCACATTCATCTACAGTGAACATAATACTCAGTAATACTCACTGATTCCCTTAATCCATTAGCATTTAGCTAACTGAAGTTGTCTTTAAAATTAAGTTCCCTTTAAAAAGTTGCATAATAATGACATCATATTGCTTACAGCTACACTGTTCCAGTTTAGTTTAATTGAGTTGATGCTACAAATGTAATGTATTCAAGTATTTAAAGCAGCAACAGTCTATTATTTGACTTCATTAAGTTAGCAGATGGAAAATAGACAGCATGTGTCTGTCTGTGTCTGTGTTTAATGTTAGTGTGCTTGAATCTGAGTATTGCCTCCTTAGCAAGACTTTACTGTCTTAGCTATAAAGGTATACAAGCTCTACACACTATCCAGTACTATATTATTTCAATTTCCCAGCACTGCCACCACATTATTTCAGCATTGACAGTGCAATGCTGTATTACCATAGCAACCAAGAGCTGTAGACAGTGTTAGCAAGAACACTGGAGAAATAAGAGAAGGACATTTTTTGTCCACATTAAATCTCACTTATACAACCTCCCTGTGTGACTGTACAACCATGTAAAATCACTTATTCTCTCACACACATATGTAATTCAGGATAAATGGGTAATGAGTAAGTCAGGGTTTTACCCCTGAGAGTCTGATGAGAAGAGAGGTGTTTCGAAATGCCTCGTTGATTTTTATACATAATTCCCCTCATCCTCTCCCTATAAAATTACCTCCAATTACCTCTCCCTATTTCTGTCCTCTGTGTACCTTCTCTGTGTTTACTTTTATTCTTTTTCTCCCACCTGCTCTCACAAAGACTCCGTCGTCTACACTCCATGAATTCTGTGTCAGTAAGACAGAATCATTATTTTGACTTGAAGTGGGGTGAGTGCGGTAACGTGTAGGCTCATCTGCCTCTTTAATTCTTGCTATCTGTATCAATTTGTTGTGACACACATCAGTGTGTGTGTGTGTGTGACATGTGGTAACTTGCTTTTTTTGTGAGACCAGCTCTTAATTAGCGAGAGTGACAGGTAAGACAAAGAGATGGAGTCATAGAGAGATAGGGACACAGGGGGAGAGGAGTGGTGTGGGGGAAAACATTGCTGAAGGATAATTTCAGAGCAGTCGCAGCAAATACCAGGTAGCTGTAGATTTCCGTGTGACACATCTATAAAGAATGCGGCATCATTTTCTCCTGACATCCCATCTGGCAGAGCACATTCACAATTTAAAGCTAAAACGAAGGACACTCGGTCTTGATGTCACTTTCACATCAGTGCGACTCGAATAGAATGGATTCCATGTTGGATCCTTGACAGGTCGTAATATTTGCCCACTCATTCCTCAGAAGGGATGGATAGACAGATGGTATTGATTGGAAGTGCACACATCCACGCACACACAATATGTGACAGACAGTTGTCATTGTGTGGTTTTAGTGGCATTGTTTTATGAGCTTTTGGGGAATTATTGTGTTGTTTCATGGGATAGATAGATAGATAGATAGATAGATAGATGGGTAGTGTTGCTGCAGAATCCCTATTTAAAATGCACAGACGGAAATGAAAGTGCGCATTAAATATTGATAATAATAAAAAAGACATTGCACTATAGACTCACTTGAATATTTATTAACACTCTCCTTAACTTTGAAATACAGTTAATTAGTGAATAAGTGGCAATTGGTAATATTTCATTTAAGGTTTAGCAGTGCATTTTAACTTGTTTGTATCTTAATAATTTAATGCCCTTTTCAGAGGCCAGTCGGATATTAACTCCAAACAAATCAAGTTATTGTCATACAGAAACATCATCAGTGGTTTTTCTGTCATAAGAAGGATCATCACAAGTTATCAGTGACACACTAAACCCATACTAGACGTGCTGTGAGTGTAATGCCGTATCAGTATCATTCAGTGTGTGCTGTTTGTGGTGCAGGGGATTATTCAAATGCATCCCTGCCTAAGTCCTTTGAAAGTGGGCCAGTAGCATGATTGTATGAAGTATAGAACATGCACATCCTTGCTGTATGTGCACCAAATTAAACCGTCATCAAAAAAGAAGGGAAAATAAACTCAATGCATGCATCTCTCTTGTCCCAGTACAAGGTCACCTCAGCAGTGACAATCTTTCCCACATGACGTGCTGCAAAGTTGACGTAAAAAACACCACAACAATCTATATGTCATCCCCTAAAGAGATCAAGGGTCAGCGCCACTGTGCCCAGTAGGGCAGGAGATAACATTTCTGTCAACCTAGATCTATTCTAGTGTAGATAAATGGAAGAAATGAGTGATGTTTGTTATGATAAAAAAAGGGAAAACTAAACCAGTGACATTTCTTTTGTTTGTAAATGTGATACCTGTATTTTGAAACAACTAGCAGTTACATTAATGTAGCCATTTGTCACACTACTTGAGTTTGTCAGATGCTAAAGATTGTTTGGCAACAAGCTGTCGACTCAGTTTCTATTTAACTCCAAGTCTCATATGACACTAGGCTCCTCTCCAAAGCTAATGCTACTCATAGATACACACTGTGTCACACTGATGTGGCTGAAATACCTTCAGGTTCTGATCGGCCGGTGATGAATTCACATGCTCACAGCCAACCAGTGTCTTTAAAGACTTAAAAACAGGCCAACTAAAAGTTACTTCTTAACTTGATATAGCCAGTTTAGCTCTATCGTAGCCATGTTTTGAACTCCAGGGTAATCACTGCACCATCTTACAGCTGTAGTCCGAGCATAATGCAACAGCCTTAGTCACTGTGCTATGGCTTGATTCCAAACCAAAGTTTCTAACCTCAGTTGGTGCATTTGGCCTCCTTTCAAAGCCAAATCCTCACTGCTTTTACTCCCTCTCTGTCGCTTTTTCTGTCACTGGTTTGATTAGAAGCGACAGTATGTGGTCCGTTAATCTGCCAGCTTTGTTTGGAGCTGCACCATAAACACATACACACACAGTATGACCAGATAAAGCACTGTGTGTGTGTGTGTGTTTATGTGTAAATCTGTGTGAATAGGAGTGAATTCATGATTGCTTGTGTGTGTGTGTGTTGCATCAGCTGAGACAGTCTGCTGGGATTGTGGAGGCCTGGAGGCACCATATGGTCTTTGTGTCGTTCAGAGTGTTCCCCTCTCGCTCTTCTCCTCCTCCATCCCTTTCTTCTCCTCGGTCTTTTCTCCTTAACTGCTACTCCTCTTCCTCTTTACTCCCTACTGTTTCTGTCAATTTTCCCTTACGTCCTTGTTCTCGCTCTGTATGCCATTCACATTTTATCGTCTCTGCCTCTGTGTTTAAACTGTTCTTCTATTTTTCCGTGGCATTCTCTGTCACTGTCAGGCCCTTTTGGATTATTTGTCTTTCAGTTTTCTGACATTTGATATGACTCTATTATACTTTCCACTGTTTGCAGGACTAATGGCTTATAGCTGCATTCCTTTAGTTAGTTGTAAACCCAAAGCATGTACTTTAGCATAAACACATATTAATCAAGGACGCCATTCAGTATCCTCTGGAAAAATATGGAGTTTCAAAATCAGTTTGTTAAAAAAAACAGAAAGCTACGTATCTTAATGAGTGGTAACATTAATTTACCAGAAAGAAATATTGAAACATCCTCTACAACCTTCCAAAAATGATATCACCTTTAGCATTAGTGCGTAAAAATGGCCCAACACTGTGTCACTGAAGTATACTACTACTCAGTCTCCATTTTTCTTCTTGATCTGTTTTCTGTCACACCCACAGAGCTTCCTGCTGTAGTCCATCACCCCAGTTTTGTGATATTTCACAGGTTTGCAGAAATTAAATATTAATGGTTGTTTGTTTTTTTTTTTTAAATTACATTTCTAATTGATTGGCTTTGGAAGGAAACACATCCATGATTTGATGTATGGCGCTGTGATAATTTCACATTCATTGGCCGTGATTTGATGGGTTGCTTACCCATTACTCTGCTTCCTCCTCGGTGTGACTCAGTGTGTGTGTGTGTGTGCTGGGCTGGCACATGTGATGTTATAGCAGAGATCAGAAGGCTTTGCAAGAGGAAAGCAGAGAAGAGTCAGAGAAAACTCCTGTCACAATAATGCCTTGCATTATTGTACTGAGCTGTTGTTGCTGTAATATTGTGTGTGAGTTTTTAATGCAGTAATGAATGGAAAGTTGAAGAAAAGCTAGAGAACAGGTCAAGAGAAAGGTCTGTCCACTCCACTCTCACACACACACATGCATGTACTGTGTCTGTTGTTATGATGCTACCCTATTTTTGATGGATGCTTCTTTTCACCCATGATTTAAAAAAAGGAAAAGAGAGAAAGATTAGGAGTTTGAAAGAAAAAGCAGAAAGAGTTGTAGAATTGGATACCTAGAGGAAGATGCGGGTGATACAGGGGATATGTGAGAGGAAAAGTCAGGGGTGAAAGATGCGGTCGAAAACAGAAGAGATTGGAAGAGAATTGAAAAAGAAGCAAATAAGTTGGAGGAAATGAAGTTAAAAAGCCAATCGCATCTCTCTCCTCTATCAGTCTTCCCCTCCTGGCTGTGTTTAATACATACAGTGATGTGGCATTTTAGTGTAGGACTTGGCACGTGGCCACAACATGCTCAAAGCCCTCATCTATTGTTTGTGTGTGTGTGTGTGTGTGCAAGTGTGCGTGCGTGTGTGTGTTCAAGCATGCTAGGCATGCTGACATTAGCAGCTGTCAAAACAGACAGCATTCCTCATCTCATGCGTCGTTAGAGGTACAATAGATGGGAATAAAATAGAGCAGGAACACAGGAATAATATTCCATCTTATCTCGTCAGTTTATTTAATCTCTCTTCTCAGCATTTATCTTTGTCAACTCACCAGTTTTGGCCAAGTGGGTGGCAGCACTGGGCAGGGGTAGGCCACTGCCCCCAGGTGGGTGGGTGTGGGGGGGCATGACACAGAGCTTTGTAGCCGACCTCTGTCAGAGGGGCGGGGCTATGGGGGGTTTCAAGCCGCCATGCCTGCAGCCTCCACTGGCACCGCGTCTGGGAAAAAGGTAAAAAAAAAACAAATGGTACACCAGGACACCTGAGGAGAGAGAAAGGAGAAAAGTGAGACATGTTGGTTTTTGTCCACTCATATGTGCCATAAGTTATTGTTTTGTTTGTCTCAAAAATGGGATCGCAATTTACAAAATTGACATCATGTTGACACTAGAAATGAGAAGTTCAGGCTCATTTTCCCATAGATTTCCATTCAAACTGTGTGTTATTTTTGCAACTAGCAGAGTCACCCCTGAGTGGCTAACTGCTGCTAACATCTGACTTCCTAATACCTCACTTTTCAAACTTAAAGCTACATCCATTTTTTATTTAATTTCACATCACAGAGCCACACACACACACATGATCACGTGTGTTGTGTATGTTTGTATCTAAGAAAGCTTGTGTACGTGTATACATGTGCATGTAACATTACAAAGAGCCCCCAGTAATTCAAAGGCATAAATAATAGATGTGAAAGTGTTTGGCAGTTTACACAATCAGTTTTCCTTTCCCACAGACAGACCCCCCACTGCTACTGTCTGGCACAGAGACTGACAAACACAGAGGGAACGACATAATGACACAGGGAGAGGGTGACTGATGTAAAGCAGGACAGTCAGAGAAATGGAGGTAGAAAGTGTGAAATACAGAGACAGTGGGGAGACATATATCACAGTTTAAATGGGCTAAGAGGAACTAATTGAAAGAACAAACAGGAGTGTTTGGTGTGTCTGGCACTGCCAACATATCCTTGTAGAGTGTAGCACACACCCACAAACTCTGCTAAATAACTACAGGTAACACAGCAGCACTGACCTCAGCTGAAGTCATATTCATAGATAGCATCGTGCTGTTTCTTCACATTATATAAAGCTGTGGGTTACCCTAGAGAATGTCAGAAAATCAAAATGTTGATAATGATCAACAAGTGAGACCATTAGTTAGTGTGGGAGGTGGAGATACATAAAAAACACTTTTCCACTTGATAAAAAAAAGTTGAAAAACCAGACCGCACTATTCCAGTTACAGCAGTGTAATGAAATGTGTCCCAGATTATGGAAACAGTCGAGTCATTACAGTGAAAATGGGAAATTACCATGGTGGGAAAAAAACCTGCTGGAGCCTCAGTATCACACGGTCCTATCAGTGTCATTTAGACAGTGCTGCAGTGTATATTTTTCCCAGAGTATCTTCAAAAACCCAATCAACAATGTGTAAACTATTGCACTAAAGATATTTGTTGCCTGCATTTGTATATGTTTACACTTATACATGTGCAGTGATTATGCAAATGTGCACCTTTACCACCTCAAGGAGGCATGCTAGGCAAAAATACTCCAGACTAATAAGAAAGGTATGCAGAAAAAAAGGAGCAAAGGAACATTTTGACACATGGATGCAGACAAAGATGAATGTTGGCCTTTCAAAGCAGTGTCAGTATATACTTTTAGACTGTGAGTGGAAACTTGGAAGGGTGATGGAGAAGGAAGTGGGGGAAGAGGTGATAAATGAGCGAAGGTGATGATGAGAGGTGTAAGAAAGAGACAGTAATGAGAGAATGAAAGGGAAATATAGGCCTGGCAGGAAATATCTTAGTGAAAAAAAAAAAAAATAGCACGATGTATAAACAGGGAGTACATTAAAATTCTCCCCCACACTCCTTTGTTTTTTTTGGTGTGACTGTGATTTTGCGCCCCAGTGGTGTTATTTGTGTTATCATCATTGCTATTAGTACCTGCCAGACACAAGGGCAAATATAAAACACTTGTCCAATCGCTCATTTCTCTCAGCTTCTTATTCAATCATAATGCACTTTCTCGGTCTCTCATCTCCAGCACTCTTCCATTCGCTTTCCTTTGCCTTTAAGACATTTGTTTTTCTACATTCATTTCTTTCTCTCTTTCTCATATTATTCAGCAGATGGATTTCTCGCATGTGATTAAAGGCACGTTAAGCAGCCTCTGCTGGGAAAGTTGACTTCACTCACTCATCAATTGTCTACCGCTTAATCCTCCACATGAGGGTTGCGGGGAAAGGCGTGGTACACCCTGGACAGGTCGCCAGTTCATCACAGGGGCCAACATAGAGACAAACCATTCACTCTCACACTCACACCTATGGTCAGTTTAGAATGTCCGGTTAACCTGTGCATGTTTTTGGACTGTGGGAGGAAACCAGAGAACCCGGAGATTTCTCTGGTTTAGTGGATGGTGTGAATTTATTTCAAGACTAAAACATGGTGGCACTGTTCACATATTAACTGTGTATATTTTCTCATTTAAATCAGAAAATCAAAAAAGGGCTAACGCATAGCACTTCACAAAGCGTTCGTCACACAGCGCTATGACTTCTAGTTTTTTCTTTTGTTGCAGTCGTTAATTAAATGTGATATTTCTGCAGCGACTGCTTATCGTGGGAAATCAGTTTTTAATTCTTGTTTCATCATGTAGCCTTAAATTGCTCGCTGGCCACTCGTCAGATGATTCATGGTTCTGTAAATGTTTGTTTATTCTGAGGAGGGCGACCGTTTGGCTGGGAAGCGGGGTGTTACATTATGACAGGAAGTGAAAGGAATGAAAACAATTCAGTGGGTATAAATATCTGCAAAACGTTGAACCAGATTTATTTCAATTTAATAAAAACACCAATAGCTGTACCACGCTATCCTGTCATGCAACAGTCCGTATCAAAACAAAGCTATTTTCGTCACAAAGTCCTGCTGTTCAAATTTATAGATGAATCTCCCTGGCAACATACTATACATACTAAATAATATGTCATGCAGCTTGTCTTATTGCCGGCTGTATTCATTAAATAGTTGTTGATGCGGTGGAGGTGGATCACTGCAAGCATAGAAGATTGAGTGATGAGAATCCACCAGTTCATCATATACCATCACTTCATATAATGTACAGAATCCAGCATTTACTTACTTTAATATCTTTTTTAATTGACATGCTTTAATAAGGATTTCTAACCATTCTCTGGATTAGGATGAGGAAAAGTTAATCAGTATGTTGTAACAGGTCAGGAGTGATGTCCAGAACTGAAAATGACTGTTTTAGATTATACATCATATTCTACACCAAAGAAAGCATCTTTGTTTCTTACAGAGCTCCACAAATATCCCACAGTTATCATTTTGCATATGTTCTTCAAATGACAATGAGAATAATTTTGTAAAAAATACCATTCTCTCATATCACAAATCATATTGCAATCGCAATTTCAGTGAAAAACAATTGCAATAAGATTGAAAATCGTTCAGCCCTAGTCCATACTTATAAAAGGCAACATTATACGATATATTCAGTTCTACAATAAATTGCTCGATAGCCACGAATTTAAAGTGTGCGGTGAACTCTGACAGCTTATAACTGGCGTTCTTGTCCTGCCAACATGGCAGAGTAAATAAACAGTTTGTTGACGTCCAGAGCTCCATAGGTTTGTACTGTCAAGGAAATGATTCACAAGGCTAAAAAAAAAACCACTGCCATTGTGTGTGCAGTCATGCTAGGATTGTCCTTTAAATGATGTATTAGAGGTGTAGCAGAAGGTCACATCTGCAGCCACATATTACTGTTCGCCCATCAGTCCCCATCATGTTAAATAGGTGCTGTGGCGGCAAGCCTCCTGTCAGGCTATTCTCAGAAAGCTTTTTTTACCAATTTGACCTGGACATCGCAGGAAGCTAAAATCCACACATGCACCCATGCGTGTACACACACGTGTAAATGCTTGGGTGTCCAAGTGGCCCTGCATGTTGGAGAGTGAAATAACACCTCCTCCTCCTCCTCCTCCTCCTCCCCTCTTCTGTTTGTCTCCCTCTCTCTCATCTTTCCATCCTATTTTTACCTTTCTGTTTATTCCACTAATTGTTTCCTGTCCACACTTAAGCCGGATTTAAACTTAACAGGTTGTAGCAGAGGCTTGGAGCTGAGCTCTAATGTGCATTTACTAAAAATTATAACCAGCATTAAAGGCTGAGAACTGTGAGTGGTGAGCCCGGACTGTTTATGCTGTCCTGTATTTATGGAAGCAGCAGTAATCGGTTATGTTCAGTTGTTCCATTGAGGTACAATAATCTATGCTTGTGTGTTTTGTGATATAGCATATAGACGTTTTTAGTGAAGATCTTCTTTAGACTTTATCACCGCACTGCATCAAAATCAACAAAACAATATCACCATTGGTATATATATATATATATATATGTATATATATATATATATATGTATATATATGTATATATAGATATTGATTGTGTGGCTCACTAATCTTGTTTATAGTACCCAGTCAAATGGTATTTTGTGATCCATTTAGTAGAGGGGTAAACACAATAACTACATAATGAATATACCACAGCTGGATAATGTACAATGCAGCAATCAAGTGTTGTGTTGTACTATGTTAGGTTTTAATTAACCAAAGTTTTTATTCAACAGTAATCTGTTATAGGGAAACTGAAATCTTAATGGAGAAGTTGAAATCGTTGGCACGGCTGTGTGTGTGTGTGTGTGTGTGTGTGTGTGTGTGTGTGTGTGTGTGTGTGTGTGTGTGTGTGTAAGTTAAGGCTGAGGGTGCTTATGATCAGGCTGTATGTTAACCACTGTGATGTCACTCATTCAGGGGTCACATGCATGCAATGACAGCAACAGGCACACACACACACACGGGTAATTGTCCTATTGTGTGCAGTTGAATTTCAGAATTACAGCCATGTTGATTAAAAACTATTTGTCAAGCCAAGTAGGCCTGTCACAGAGAAGTTGAAACATTATGAGAAATGGGCTTAGGTGGGCAAATAGGGAAATATATGTACACACACACACACACATGTAATTGCAGTTGGGTGTTGTTTATTCCTGATTTAAGGCCAATCATAGTCAAATTATTTGATCAACCATTAACTTCCATAGTCATTAAAAGGGGAAAAGAAGGTCATGGCGAGTGCAGAGTGAGTGAGTGAGTTTATACCTGCTGTTGTTGTTTGCATGAGTGTGTACAGTATGTCTGTGTAGGTGTGGTTGGTAACAAAAGCAGAGAGGCAGCCAAGCTCCCTGTATTAATTTTTAATGGGTTTTTTTTACACAGGAGAGGGAGAGAGATTGGGGCAATGCAAGAACACAAAGACACACACACACACACACACACACCTAAGTGCATGCTCATAGCTTGACAAATAAAGCCACGTACTGTGGGTGTTGACAGGCACATGGTGCAAAAATATGTTCAGATATATAGTTGCACATGTTTGTATGTATGTATGCAGACATTTACTTTACATAATACATAATATGTCCAAACACATACCAACACATTGATAATGTACAAACATACTTCAAATCATAAATGTACAGTTCAAATATACACCAGACACCCATTGGTGTGAATATAATATGATTTATATTAGGATAATATTTTAAATAAATGACCAAAATGCTTGTGTAGCTTCACTGGGGTAATTTGAAACAATAAGAATGCACTTGTTGTGAGTGGAAGGGTCATATGTGTAGTTTGAGTATGTATTTTTATGCATGATCACTATGTGTCACATGTAGTGGAAATTATTTCATGAGCAGTGTCACAACAGCTGTCATGGCCTGACGTGTTAGCCATGTTATTAGTAGACATGTCAGACGACGGCACCAAACCACAGCACCAGTCTTTGGCAACATGTACAGTACAAATGCATCTGCTCGACTTGAGGCCAAATTCAGAGTCCCTTCCAGTCCTATCTTGAGGAAGTCAGGGTGCAGAGCCTTAATATTCCCTGCATCATTATATAATCTGTGTGCAAGTTGATTACTTAGAGGAACAAAGGAAAAGTTCTCAAACAGCAGTGCACTACACCTCATAGAATCAGTCATAGAAGCAACAGGACACTGTTGAACCAATGACGGGTTTCAAAGTCATTAATATGCTGTGAAGGTCATAGAATATGAGACAAGACAGAAATTAACATTAGAGTGTGTTTATTATTGCTGTGACAAATGCATGTTTACAACAAGTTGTTGCTGTTTTTGGGGAAAAGAAGGCAGAACATATTATTAATGACATTGGATGTATGGCACTGTATAATAAGACATTACTCGGATCACTCTACTGTTACACTTGCTGAATGAGCTCTGACCTTGCTCATAATGTGTGTTAGTGAGTGACCTCTCCGAGCCTCCAGAGTACAGTAACACAGTGAAGTGGTGGCCAAATGTGGACCTGCTGGTCACATGACACCTGGCATTTAGGAGACACCTTTTAAACCATGCGTGTCCATTTCGAAAATCAGTTATTTCTGAAACATATCTTGAGCATTTACAGATTTAAAACTTTTCAAAAAAATGTAAAGTTTGTGCCTAACATGAGTCTGAAACATTTGATTTAGTTGAAATTATTATTTTTCTTATTTTACCAGCCAGAATACTAAAGTGATTGAGCATTTTAGTGCCAAAACTGGCTGCCATGTTTGAATATGTTGCATAATAATTTAGTGTGCCCATGGGTGATACCACTGGTAAATTAAGGTATTAGTCATCCTAAAAACTGTACCACACAAATTGTATGTAAATATTTTTTCCAATAAAACTGTGGATGTATACATAACTGAAACATTCACTCAATAATAAAGCTGTATATTTCAGTGTAGAGGGTCTAATCCACCTTTCAAATGGCTGTCGGGGTTTTTTTAATGCAGTTTCTTTGTGTTTAGCTATTTAATAAAAATCACGGGAATACTTCTCTCAAACTGATTTTTGTGTGAAACATACACTCATGTGTGTGGATAAACGCTCACACTCACTCACGTTCTCGCACTGCTCAAGCCTTGCCCCTAAACCACAGCCCAAAAATTGCCATGAATGCACATGTTGTGTGCGTTGTGTGCTTCTAGGAAACAGGTTTCCGGCTGAAACTGTCAAATGGACAGTGGTCTGCGTCTGTCTTTGTCTACAGTCTGTGTTGTGTCACAATACGTCTTTAATTCCAGTCAGGAAATCAGATGGAAAACACTTAGGAACAATGAAGTGTGTGTGCGTGCGTGATTGTGTGTGTGTGTAACTCCCATCACAAACAGACCTACCTTTTGACCAAATATCTCAGACAGCACCAGCCTCACAGCTTTCTGCTTTCAGCCATCTCCCCACAAAAAAAAAAATATCCCAAAAATAGAAGAAAAATTAAAAATCTTTCACAGGATGAGACGCAGACGAGAAGCTGTCCCCCTCATGTAAAGAAATCCATACATTCAAGATCCTGGTCATAATAATAATGAGAGAATCATCCTGCTTTCTCTATAGAAACAATCCCCTTAGCTTCCCTCCAACCCACCAATGATTTGTGAAAAAGGAGGGATTGTGTAGAAAAAATTGAGGTGAAGAGAGGCTTAAGAGTAGGAAAGAGAGGATAAGGTCCGTAGTGGCTGAGGGATGGAGATGGTTAATCCTTTCCTTGGGATCTATATGAATGATACGTCCAGTGCCGTCCTGCTCGCAGGCTTGTGCACTGCCGTGTGCGTTGGAGAGGCATGAGTGTGTGTGAAAGAGAGAGAGAGGGAGAGAAAGACAAATTGTGTGTGTATGAGTGAGGGAGAGAGAGAGAGAGAGACAACAGTGTAAGGTTGCTTGCATCACGCGCTAGCTCTTCTGTGTGTCGCTATGTTTTGTGATTCCTGCTCAGCATGCATCGGAGTATGTGTGTGTGTGTGTGTGTGTTTACCCATGCATGTGCACTAGATGGTTGTCTTGCATGTGTGTGTGTGTGTGTGTGTGTGTTAGTGCCTCAACCTCCCCTTCTTCTTTTCCATATGAGTGTGCAGTCATGCATATGGCAGGAGTGTGTGTGTGTGTGTCTTGTCAAATATAGTAACATTAGTGTATGCCGCTCCCGTCTGCCTGCCTGCAGCTCTCCCACTGTGACAGAGAGAGGATGAGGGAGGTGGAATATAAAGAGAGTGATAATACGAAAGAGTGAAAGCCAAGAGAGAGACACAGAATAAGAGAGAGAGTAGGAAAGGGAGGGGAAGGGTGGGAGAGGAGAAAGTGGTGAGAGAGTGGGAGGAGAAACAGAGAAGAGGTTGGTTGAAAAAAGATAAAGAGGGGAGGCAGAGGAGAAGAGAAGGAGATGGAATAGATGCAAGCAAGAAAGAAAGCTGTAGCACTGCAGGGAGGGAGCGATCATCTGATTTCACTGAAGATGAGAATCTCCCTCTGCCTCATGGGCTTTTCTCCTCCCTCAATTTTTTTCCTTTTTTTCTCCTCACATCTCCCTCGCTAGGCTTTCATTTTCATCCTATTTCCTGTGACAGCTTTTGTGTGTGTGTGTGTGTGTGTAGCATGTATATATGGCTGTTTAAGCATGCATTTTCAAAAAAATGTGTCCCTTTGGATCCACTGGTATTGTGGGGACAAAGCTCTGGTCCCCCGCAAAGTAAAATATGAAATTTTGGATTTGTGAAACAGGAATAATAATGTCAGGTCTCTAAGAAATCAAGTAAATCAATAGACTGTCCTCTGAAGTACTGTGTCTGGTTTGTGCTCCCCAGAGATTGATCAATTCTCCATCATCATCAATCACTGTGAGAAAGCCAAAATGTTTCCCGTGGGTGAGAACTGTGTTAGCAGACTTTATATAAGGTCACCGTTTTTGAGACAAACTGAGGGTAGAGGGAGGGTAGAGGTATAAATGAGGTGTGTGTTGGTGGCGTGTTGGTGGCTGGGACTGTGTGTTTGTTTGCACACAGCATATCATTACTTGGCTGATTCCTTCTATGGACTGAATCATAGTTGACACGCACATTGTGTTGTTAATGTGCATGTGAGTCTTTTGGAATGGTTTGCGATGCCTAAATGAGATCACATGCTATCGTCTTCCACTCGCAGACAAACCTTTTATTACATATTTATTTATTTATTTGTCAATTGGTCCTGCAACTGATCCAGTCCTTTTTGAATGTTACTCAGTCAAATCTAATTTTCCAGCTGCCGTAGATAAACCTCCAAACTTTGGGCTGTACATGACCCAAAAGCAGTTTGATCTGGCCCTTATACAGTGTGTTAAAAACAACTTCAAAAAAGCAAGACGGAAAGACAAAAGCCTTGTTGTCACTGCAGCACTGTGGAAGCCATTTGTCTCTGCATTGTGGTTTCAGAGCTACACTTTGCTCGCTTTGCATGAGGGATGGGAATCACAGGGTACCTCGCGATACGATACATGGTCCACGATACCACGATTCTGTGATAATCACTGTATTGCAAGACCATCATAAAGTGTGAGCCATTCTTTGCAAAAATCAATCAAATCATGCGCATATTCTAGCACAGGAGCTATCAAAGCAATTCACATTTAACATTAAGCTCAAATACTACACAGCCCAAACAGAGCTCTAAGACAAGGTTTTTCTCCCTGTTATCAGTCTATCATCTGTTATTTTTACGGATAGCGTGCACCCAGCACTGGTGGACGTCACATCACCTTCACTTTCGCAACATATACAACGGTTGCTACGTAATTAACTAACCTCTGATAACCACCAAGCGTCAGGCCCACCGTCATAGCGTTAGAGAGACATGGACTGGTGAGACCAGCATCAGAGAGCACATTACTGCTATGGATAAATATAATAACTAGCTAATTAACGCAGTAAAGCATTTATCTGCTGGAGAACTAAATCTGTTTCTCTAATTGTCGCTGAAGACCAAAACAAAATGAAAAGGAATTTTACGCTGTATAAACTCTCAAGCTCATATAAATGTGAGCTAACTAACGGATACTGTAATTTATCAGGATAAATAAGAAAGTAATGGACCAAGTATACGACATGTATTATAATTCATTCATGTATAACATACACTAAGTGTTTCATGTCTCGGCCACTTTCATCCAGCTCTTTAGTTTATACACACATTTTTGTTTTTTTTGCACCGGCCTATTATAAACAAGACTGGTCAGCTTCCCATTTCACACAAACACACCCTAAATATGAACCCCCTGTGTTTTCCTGTTGAATTGTGGGTGCTGTGCTGGCTTCATTTCACTTGAATGTACTTTCCGACAAACCAAAATCTATTTTAGCTGCCAGTAGCTGCTGCCAGTGCTGGCTATATAGGACACACTCTTGAGTGGTCGTTGTCAAGCCAAAAAATGTTTTTTTGGCTTAAATGTGTATAATTCTTTGCCATTGTTTTCCTGTTTCATTTTGATGGAGAAAGCATGACTGCTGTGGTGTGTGTGTGTGTGTTGTG
Source organism: Solea senegalensis (assembly GCF_019176455.1). Lineage (NCBI taxonomy): Eukaryota > Metazoa > Chordata > Actinopteri > Pleuronectiformes > Soleidae > Solea > Solea senegalensis. Next base: position 29,323,484 of record NC_058023.1, on the reverse strand, counting down.
CACCCTTCCGAGAATTAAGTGCCAGGACACTAACTAAAAAACACAAAGTGCCTGGACTGTTAAATATTGAATTAATTTCATTATGCACTGGACGAGCTGACAGTTCACAAGCAACATCCAAAACAATATATTTGTCTCTTGTTCGTCCCTTAGAGAAAAACTGCTTTGGGTCTGAATAAGCCATTGATTTCCTCATGACAGCACATATTTCACATCCAATTACTGCACTTGACAATTACATATGTCTTAAATTGGACTTTGTTATTCATGTCTAGCATATGAACTGACACTCATCTGAAAGCAATTCATGATGGAGGACAAGTAGAAAAAAGGCTCCTTGCACTCAAGCACAAGGACAATTGCCACTGCCTTTTTTTTTTGTTAAAACCTATTATGGAAATCAGTTTTTGCTCATTTTTCTTTGCTCTGCTTTGTACTGAGCACAGAGTTTATACATCTTGTCATGGCTAGAACCTCCGTATTTGAGAGAGAAGGTGAATCTAGAATTGCATTACCTCAACCACAGATATTAACAAAAACACAGCATAGAATTTTAATGCTGCACTTAGTTAAACTCAGTAAACAACAACGTACCTGTGACTGTTCCAATCTCCTCAGGAAGCCCCTCTGAGACTTTGTCCACTGATTGAGAGGGAAGCAGTTTTTAACACCAGTTTAGAAACACAGCGTGAGCTTGATGTATTCGGTCTTCAAAGTGATTGTTCGAGCTGTTATGTGTCTAGCAAAGAGGGTTTCTGGCTTCAGGATCCATTATATGTGCCAGCACTTCCAGCCAAGGCTACTTTTATGGCCATTTCTGTTCTGTCAATGATGCAGAAAATACATGTCGTGAAAAATGATTACTGGCAGTGGTTTGGAGCAAGAAAAGTATTTTTCTTTTAACTTCTGGCCTGTTATACTCTGACCCGTCATAACTTTATCAGATGTCTTCATTCCTCTACCACATGCACCCCTTGCTGTTCTTCTACCTCTAATATTGATGCTGTTGCTGTGTGAACTGTGTCCCCCTTTTGCAGCATCCCTCACTCCTGTCTTTCTCTCCTCCACCAGTTCAATCCATCCATCCTTTACTCTCTATCTCTTTACACGCACCTCTCACCCCCTCCCTCACTCTGTAATTTACTGTGCTATTGGGTGAGTGTCAGTGAAGATGAATTGGCTCTAGTCTTTGTATTAACAACACGACTGGCCTGGCACGTTTGGTGCGACAACCACTAGCTCCTGCATATTGACTACAAGGCACCATCCATCTTTTTGCATGCACGCACAAAGAAAGAGTAAGAGAGACATAAAATATAGCATGGGTTCCACCCAAGGAGTAATGTGTGTCTCTGTCCAAATTCATCAGCATTTTCGATCATCTGTGAATCAGCCTCTTATTGACCGGACAGTTTTATGGCCCTTCGGTCAATATGGGCTAATGAGGATTGCTCCATTCGAAATCAATCATATTTTAATTCTTGCCTCGTAACACATTTGTCCAGACTGGGTTTTATTAACTTGCCTATATTTCTACCATCACTTTTGCCTTTGCATTCCTTAAATATCCGGTATTTCTCGTGTTTTCCTCCTCAGCATTAGCACAGTGTTGTAGTCATTGTCTTAAAAGTTGTGATAAAATGGGGGTCACATGAAGTTTTCTACTCTTGCCTATGGATTTTCTCCTTCTGTAGTTTAATGCTGTCGTAATTATCTGCGTGTGTTCGTACTGCATACAAACGTTTGGGTCCTTTGGGGTTTTTTGGATTGAGTTTTAGTCCAGTGGCCTGGACCGTTCACACCAGTTATTTTGGTTCAGGCTAAACTGAACCAAAAATGTGGTCTGAATTTGGTGACTTTATATAAACACACAGGCATGAACTTGGTCATCAAATTCAATGTGTTTGTTCAATATTTGTTCTCATTTGCTCACCAAGCTTGTCTCTGAAAAATAAAGCTGAAAGTGAACATCTTTAAATAACATGCGGCAGTGACCAAAAACAGGCCTGTCTGAGGTCCTGATCTGTAACAGCCCAGTCTGTGACATGCAATCTGTCAACAGCAGACCAAGTGAAGTGGTACAGTCAATGGATTATGAAGTATTTTAGATGCACACACTCTTTCGCACTCACACCCACACACGTTCACATACAGTTGATCCCTGTGGAGAGTCTCATTAATTTGGCTGAGTTGATTTGCTCTGAAAGGCTCTAAATTCATCACGGCCACGACAGATGGTTGAGAGGGATTTCCTAGAGGAGACGACGAAGAAGAGAGAGACGGTGGCGCGGGACAGACACGACACGACACGAGACGAGCGCGAGGGACAGAAAACAAGAGGCTGGTGAAACAGAGCTCTGCGTGAACGAGAGAACCAAAACATACAGAAGGGAGAGGATAGTGATCACCATCTACTTAGACTAAGAGAGAGAGAGAGAGAGAGAGGGGATACACAAGGCATGAAATGGATAGGTAGATTTATTCTTTCTTATTCTTATTTCACATTAATAAAGAAATCTAAAAGGCACATTTTTGGAAATATGCCTATTTGATTTCTTTCAGAGTCAATGAAACGCATTAATCATGGTTTAAATGCAATAAAAAGCAGTGTCTTTCTCCACAGTGAAATAGTATTCCTGTGTATGCTTCTTAATCTTCTTATAGCTGCAGTAATCAAGCTTTTCATATTAAAGAGGGGGCGGGGGGTGTTTGTATGTGTGTACAGTAAACAGCAGGAGTTTCTGTTCTTCTTCTGTACTGTATGTTTCCTAATCTTTTGGAATTTTAAAGGGACAAAGACATCTCAGCAAACTAAAATCAGGAGTGTAGGAGCAGTGATAAACGGATAACTCACACCTAAAAAATCCCAAACAGAAGACTGGAGAGAAACCTTTTGCTTGTCCTCAGCCACTACTTTGTACCATATATAATGTGTGAAGAGGAGGAACTTTACATTTGTTTTACACACACTCTAAGAACCTAGACACTTAAGTTAACACTGAAATAAAACTGATTGCTGAGTAAATAAAACAGGAGTGGTCGCATACAAAAAGCCATTATGTTAATGATGTTTGAATTTCCCCCCAATTTTGAGCATCACTTCCTGTCCTCCAGAATAAAAAGACGAGCTGAGCAGTTTGTTCTTGCTCTCTCACTCACACACACACTCACACATATAGAGGAACATGTTTCGCCCTGTCTCTCCACTATGAATGATTTAGTAAGCGTACCTCTATCAGGACTGCATGAGAAGCCTGTGAAACTAGGTTAACCTGAATCTACCCAGTCTCAACACTTACTTACTTTTATTTTAAAGAAGCAGTCCATCTCTTATGTAATCTTTACAAGGGTCTCATGGACTGACACGATAGAATGAAGTCTTTTGAGTGTTCCGACAACACATGTACAATTTGAAGCTGGTTACGTGCCACCACTTCCACTCTTTCATTCGGAAGACGTCATGTGGCGTCAGAGTGTAGCGTTGACCTCTCGCCTGCATCCTCGATGTCCACAAAGTTTGATAAACTGAGAGGCACTTCTTCTGGTGAGCATGAGAGTGAGAGATTATGGTGAAACAGAAGAGGAGGATGAGGGAGGGAGGTTGAGTCATCATCATTCTTTCATCCAATCCCAGCTCTCTGCCTGTTGCTTTGGTAACGTGATGTCAGTGTAGCCTCTGGCAAGTCCTCTGAGGTAAGCAGGCTCCAGCACAGAGGTGTGTGTTGTGTCGTGTGGTCTTGCACCTCATTGCTGAGCGTTTGTCACCAAATGTAGCCTGACTTTGAAAACTTTAGGGTCAGAGGTCACGTTTAGTTGTTTCCCAGTTGTAACATGAGTTGAGATGAGTAGAATGTGCGTCAATTCATGTCTGTGTTTTTGTGTATGTGTGTGTTTTGTGAGTGTGTCTGTTTCAGAAGAACTAAGTTTTAAATGCCTGTCTATGTAAACATTTATTTTGCCTTGATTGCTTCGTGTGTGTGATGTTTGGGTGCACACTCAGACGTCATGGATTTCTACTTTTTTTTTTCTTTCTTTTTTTTCTTGAAGGAGTCGAACACAACTCATTTTACTTTCTGGAGCTATGTTTGTTGCCTGGCAACATCAAGTTATTGAAAACTCATGCCATGGGTTCTGCTGAGGTTTTGTTGAACATAGCCCTGCTGCTTTTGGGAAACACAAAGCAATAATTTTGCTACAGTATTTGAGTTTAAAGGTCACCCACGTGTGTGTGTGTGTGTGTGTGTGTGGCGAGCAAGTTTTACTTTTGTCAGGGTTTTAAAAAAAAAAACGTGGGATGCAGGATATTAGTCAGATGAAGGAGGCTCTCATCCAGAGTTACTTACAGCTGTTTGAAAATATTTACTGACTATGCTTCTTACATTTAGGGTTAGGGTTATATTTTCTTACATTTTTACCCACAATTCTGTATATCTGTATGTGTGTACGACAATTTCAAATTAAATGTTTAAATTAAGTTTGATTAAAAAACATCACTTGTCTATACAGCTCTGTGTTATTAGTACCTCAGTGTAGCTAATTAAAGAGGAGAAAGAGAGACAATGATTTATCTGCAGATCACATTAAATACTAAGAATACTGTTTCACAAACAAGCAACAAATACTTTTGATAATAGTATCCTATTGAATACTATTGACAAATACTCTTTTCTCTTCTCTTCTCTTCTCTTCTCTTCTCTTCTCGTCTCGTCTCGTCTCATCTCGTCTCTTACCTTTGCAAACACAACAATTAAATTAGAATGAGTGAGAGTTGTAGTTTTTTCACTCACATAATGATAATAGATAATAGACATATTCACAAATGTGACATTCACAAATGCGGTTTTAAAAAAGGACCAGAGCGCTTTGATAAAGTTGGCAGTTGTTTTGATAAAAACTGTAATTACACGTCTTTATGTTTGTGAGTAAGCCAGAGAGAATGTTTTTGGTTTTTTTTTTGAGTTTTTGAGTGAGTGAGAAAACTATAACCCTGTGTGCGTGTCTCCACTGGTATGATCGTGTCTTTGTGAGCCTTGTTGTGTATGTTTGTGGGAGTTCACACTGACAGTGTGTATAAAAGAAAGACCTACAAAAGGGAGCAAGAGAGACATAATTAGACTTTGACATTTGCTCAGATAAACAGTAATCATGTTGTCCACAATCACTTCAAGTCGAACATCATACACTTTTAAAACTCCCAAGCTTTTGTTATTATCAAAACACACAAGACAGCAAAAAAAAGCAGCCACTAATTCTCTCCTCTAAATAGAGACATTTAAAGGTCTAACATCAAAAGCCTCCAGAGATTCAGTGCAATGCAGATATATTTGGTTTCAAGGGCAAATACAGAGGCAAGAATACTCCTCTGCAGTCACCGTGTTTCTGCATTACTTGTTCTTTAACCGTGATCCAGGCTCTTGGGCGCTTTCCTTCACTCTCCATGGCTTCAACATGGCGTCAAACTTCATCTGACCGCAATAATTTCAACTAAGCAAAAACTTTTTTTTGTCCTCTCGTCCACGCACACACACACACACACCGATGAGAAAGAATGAGTAATACACACCCCCACAACCATTTGATCTCACTTCCTCCATTATTAATAGCCGTACTTGGTAAAGAATGAAAAGCTTTTCCAACTCATAACACATTATTAAAAATCAATTAATCTTTTATCCCGTCTGCCTTTTTTTTGTCTTATTCATTTCCTTCCCTCTCTCTTGTTCCTCTTCATCCCTCCATCCCTCTCATGCGACATGGGCCACCTGATTCCATTACAACAATTAATCTGTTCTTTTCATTGCGATGACCTTTCTCGCTGCCTGCGCGTGCGTGTTTGTTTGCAGCTCACGCTTGCTTCCTGGCTTTTTTTCCACTTCTGTAGGCCTATTATACTGTATGTGTGTGTGTATCTGTGTGTGAGAAAAACATACAGAAATGAATGAAATTACCTCCTGTTACATGTGTATTTTCCTTTGGGGGGAGGGAACAAATTCAGACTAAAGACCAGTAAGCGTCCGCTTGCAGACAGATGTTGATTTCTGGTTCAGTGGTTTATGTAAGTCCAGTCTGGACAAATGAATTCAAGGTTATGTAATATCCGCCAACATGCATATGTGTGTGGGTGTGTGTCTTATATACTTAGCTTAGTCTCCAGGGTCTTTCTAAAAGAAACCAATGGCTCTACATCTTCTCACCGGTCATTTAACACAACAACACGGTAAACGATGTCAAACATTTATGAACACACATGAGTCACAGGTAGGTGCTGTAGTAGGGGTGGGAAAAAGAATCAAAACAATAAATATATCTGGATTTAAAAATCTCCTCTAGATTAAAGATATTTCCAATAGCTTGATGAACGTAAACAGCTAAAAGTTGCATTTGCCATTGGGCTACTGTAAGATACAGTCATTTTAGAGCATTCATGAACTATGAAGCTGTTATTTTAAAGACATACTTCTCCAAACTGTGTAACAAATATTGTTCTCCTAAAAAGAGGATGTAAGCAGCTCAAACATGACTCAGCTAAAATGCATTTTTACAGTCTGTGCATAGTGAAGCAGGCGACATGTAGGATTTCACATTTTTATCTGTCTGATATTTGACCAATATCGGACAGATACCGATTCCCATCCCTAGTTGAATTTACATCAAAAGTATTGGAAAGTCTGTTTTTTAAGTGTTATTTGCAAGTCAGAGTGTTAAAAAGTCACAACAATTGTGCAGTGCTTTCTTTTGAGAGGCACTAATTATTTTGGCCCATCCTTTTATTTTAATGTCTCACAACACTAGCTCTATGAACACTGAGTAGGCAAAGCTCAAAAACACTGTTGGCCTAATTGTATTTATTTTATTATCATCGGGTACAGTTAAAGTTAGTAGTTAACTTCCGTTGTACGTGTTATACGTCACTGTCCAATTCGATTTAGATAAATGGGAGACTTTGGATATATGATTCTTGGTTTATTGTCTCAATAAATGTATCATTCAATTTCAGTTTACGTCTGAAAAGAAAATCACATTTATCTCTACTGTTGAATCCTAATACTTGTAGAGTCGCAATAAATCAGAACCACAGTGCAAATAGAATCAGCACACAAGTGTTGTGTGTAGGGGTATGCATATTTATGAACACAACTTGAGGATTTCTCTTCAGTTCATGTCAATAAATATGGAAATGTAAAACACAGCTTTACGTCACTAGGTGACTGCTTTACCTGCTGAGCAGCAGTGACTCATCAATCTTTGTTATTGTCTCCATAACCACTTGTCTTGTGCTACAAAACAAAATGCACTAATGTATATTTTGTCTGGCAACATCTTGAGGCAACAGTGCAGTGAGCCTGCTCTCCCTTGTTCCAGTGCCCCTTTGCTCTCTCACACATTCATTTCCCCCGTCATTCACAGTTCACATCTCTCCGTCTCTCATCTCTCTATCTCATTAATGCAATAACCAATTAACTGCAGCTCTTGGTTGCTGGAATTTTTTTATTTATTTATTTTTTTCAATTATTCATTTCCTTTTGAAAGTGATTGACAGCTCACGCTAATTGCAACTCAGACTGTGAATGTACAAGATACGCTGTCGCATTAGCGCACACACACACACTCATATACACATTCTGGTACAGCCTCCTTAGTGGGGACACTCGTACATATAATCCAACCTGTCCTCCAACTGTATCGCATCTATGGGTCGTTTTGGCCAACCCCTGAATAGTGCAATAGTATTTTTTAACTCAACTAGGCACAAATGTTTGTGAGGTTAGGGTTAGGTTTAAAAAAGACAGTGCTAGGCAGTAACTTACACACAATGACATAATAGTGTGTCATGTGTGTAAAAGTCGAACCTGTGTCAAATCACTATCACACCCAAGTTATTTATACTACCGCAGGGGGCACCTATTTTAGTTTAGGTTGGTTTTCCACTACAACACAGTACCTGCTCAACGTGGTGTGACTGTGCCAGTGTAACTGAATCATTAGCATCACTTAACTAGAAATATTTGTTCAGTTCAGTCCATGACTGGAGCACAGACTCCGTCTGACACAGTCACTGGACTGAAATACTGCGGCAGGGTTTGTGGCGGCCCGTTGTATGTGATAGAAGGAAATTGTAGTGTAAAGCGGCTTTGAGTGGCCATCAAGACTGGATCAGTACAGACCCTTTACCATTAACCAAAATGTCGTCACAAAGATAGGCTTGAATTGAAGTTTGTCCTCACAGCCGACTGCAGACATGTACTAACACACACACACACTCTGTCACACACACACAAAGATCAATGTGATGGTTTTAATTAGATTTTGCCTGTCAGCCTCCGAGAAGGAGGGAAGGCAGATTACTGCTGACCTCCATAATGGCCTTTCAACACTTTATCTGAGATTATTGTGGAGGGAGATGACTTCAAGGCCAGGTGGGGGTGTGAGTATGTGGGAAAGTCCTCAAATAGCCCAAAACTCACTCATCACATGTTGTTTGTCACTGTAGACATGTTACATGTGCTCTTAAACAAACGTTTTCTATCAGTTTCTGTTTATACATTTAATACTTAACCCTGTTTCCAGACATTAACAATGTATGAATCATCCTAACACACGTGTGTACATGACTGATGACATCACATCTGTCACAGAAACACACAGATTCCACATATTACCTTCGGTGTAATAGTTGAGTTAGTTTAGTTTTATGACGTGTATGCGTATCAAGGACAGTGTACAAAATACATCTGAAACTAATAAATAAAAACTACAAATGTAAACACAGGACCCAGGAAGGTAATGTGACTTAGATAAATAAAGCAAAGCAAGGCAAAGTTAAAATGAGACAGTATTTATTGTAATCTGTAAAAGAAACAACTTGATGTTGAATCCAGAATTTACAGTTATTCTCCTCTGATTTTATTTCAGGAAATGATGTTGCGTGTGTGGTTGGGTACGTGCCTGACGTCGCATACAGTATGCGTACCTTTACTGTATGTGCAGTGACGTGAGAAAGTGGTGTGTGTGTGTGTAGGCCTGTGTTTACACAGTATATTCTGTGTGTGTATTATGAGGCTTTCCCTGAGTGGCTGTAAAAAGCAAGCTGGGAAAAAAACGCTGAATCTTTGATGCTGATATGAAGTGTCATCCCTTCCCTCGCTCTGTGTGTGTGTGTGTGTGTGTGTGTGTGTTTATGATCTGTGTGGGTGTATACAGTATGTGTGCTCTGAGAACTTATGCAATTAAAGTTTCTTTTTTTCATTCCCAGGCTGACTGAAATGCTGACGGACGTGCAAGCCCTAAGCAATTATTTTGCCACCATACGTGTGTGTGTGTGTTGTATGCATTTGTGTGCAACATATACAAACATATAGGTTTGTGTGGAACATGTTGAAACAGACACTAATTCTAGGCTTGGATGGATGGAGACATACAAGTGCATGTAGACACGGGAATACACACACACACACACACACTCTCTAAGAACAGTCAGTTCACACAGCACTGCGGAGGCTCAGAAGGTCACTTACTGTAGAGGGGGTTTTTCATAATTTGATATCTGAAGGCGTAGCTGATCTGCAGAGCCGCTCGTCATCTGCTCCACCAGCCTGAGAACCGGGAGAAAGATAGAGTCGCTCACCCTGGGACAGTAATCTGCTCATTCACGTTCCTGTCTCTAGCTGCTAAAATTACAGTCCCTCTCTTCGTTTATGGTCTGCTATTACTTCCAAAAGAATCACCAGCGTTTAAACTGCAGTTTAAAGTGCATTATAGCACGACTGTCGTTGACAGCTGTTGTTACTCCTACATATACAGTATTTTACTGGCAGTGTCTCTGCCACTTCCAGTTATCATTAGTACGACTGTGTATAAAACGTTTGTTTACTGGGTTTTTTAAGCTGTTATGTACAGTGGTAAAAGTGCTATTTGTTTAATTATAACTGCTACTGATCCCAAAAGTCAACTGATCTGCGTCACACCTGAATAAACGACACTCACTCATGAAAATTGGAAAAAGTTGGTCGATCTTGATTTGGATGTTGTTTGTTTACATTAGTCCAGCAAGTTTAAATACTTGCCGTGCCATCGAAGGAACTGCACGAAACCCTGTACAACAGAAAAAGAGGAGAGGATGAATAAAAAGGCAAAGAGTGCATCATAAACTGACAATGATAATACTGGAAAGATCACGCTGTGCAGCCACATGCCGAGCACTTTGTTTTCTTTCTGCTTCCATACCGTTGCCATGACACTTTCAGCATGTGCTGTTAATGTTTGCAGTGGACGCTTGCCTTTACTAGACGGGGAGCACCTTGGTTTGATTCCAAGCCTCAGTCTCAGTCATGTTGCCCTTCTTTTATCCTTGTATGCACAAATACATCTACCTCCCCTCTGCTGCATCCTCTTATTTCTTTCTCATATTCTCTTCTACCCTCCTCACGTTCTCATGATTGATTCCACTTCCTTTTTTCCCTGCCCTTCTTTATCCTTAAGTCTACCCTATCCATTTGAGCTTATTGTTTTTTAACGATCTGATTCATTTTGCTGAACGTAATTGACCTTTCACTTTCTCTCTCTTTCTCTTTTGTAGCCATTGGTGTCCAGATGACTCTAGAAGTGTTGGAGTCAAGATTCTGGGCCATCACGACACAGGTGAATACATACACACACTCAATGTGACGCACTATAGTTTATGTATCAGGAGGTCAATTCCAAGATATTGACATAATAATAATTGAATAAAGAAAAACAACCCTCAGATGTAGTACGGTGAAAAATAGCTGACATTAAGCAAAGTTGCCTTTTCTAAGCAATGACATCGAGTCGTCAAAAGCACATGTCATTTAAAACCTGAATCATGAATGTCAAGCACTACTATATAAAGTTTGAGATTTAAAAGCCTGCTATTGCTACATTATTGTTTCAGGCATTCATGTTGGATTTTTTTAATATTCGTATAAAAAATGATGAATTGTGTATTGTACGTTCTACTGCATCATAACGTCCTTTAGCATCTATGTCCATCCATTTGATGAAAGGATTATGTTTTAATTAAGTAATCTGTTTACTTGTAAACATATAGGTTTGATTGTCTTCTCCCTTAAACATTATTATTCCACGTTCACATCATAAACATTAATCAAATACCCTGATGACAATGAAGCTCTGGTATCTTCAAGTAACAGACATAGACTACATTTAAAATATTACAGAAGACAAGGATGATTTTTGCTTCATTATTTTAATTACTGCATTCAAACTTCAAAGTGTATTGCAGAGTATTCTATGTCGCCATACTCTGCCTTAAACATAATAGTGAAAAATGAGTTGTTTTTCATAGATATTTTGCTGTGTGAGCTGCTCTGAGAGTTCCAGTGGTGCCGATTTTCAGCGGCATAACATTTATGGTTCTCCACACCTTCAAGCGAACATTAGCTTAATTTGGCGTAGCACCTTTTGCTGTAGTGGGTGATTGATAGCTTGGCCACTCTCCTCCTTTGCTCACACGGCTGTAGATGACAGCAGTTAGAAGAGCATTAAGTCCGCTGGCTAGCCACTAAATGATGGATAGCTACGACCACGTGGCTCAGAGCCCCCCCCCCAAAATGTGTTGTGTGTAAATTTATGTGAGTTTGCAGAGGTGTGAATAATAGAGTGCCCCGTATATGTATGCGTCTGCTAATACGTGTCGCTTTGGCAGGAACCATATGCGAATCCGTCTGTGCACAAACGTGATGTTATGTCCACATTCATCAACTAAGAACTCATTAGCAGCATCTGCAATAGTTATCTACAAGATTTATGCTGCACGGTCTCTCATTTTCATTTGCACCGTCCCCTTCCGAATCTCTTCTACTAAATTCACTTTGCTCAACTGCAATTTGTTTTCCTTCAGTTTTTCAATATTTCACAGATTACATTATCATGCTATCTTCCTGTCATGTTTTCACTTCTTTATTTTGTATGATTTGTGTTTGCTTGCACTAACAGTATGTGCTTGGCTGCATATTTGTGTGTGTGTGTGTGCATGAAATCCTCTGTAAGGTTTATTTTAAGGGTTCAGTTCCCTTGAGGGTGAAGGAAAAAGTACCAGTGCTGAATCCTGAATGAAATACCTGTACGCAAAAGGACATGTGGCAGTGTTTTCATTCATTAGAAATGGCATAATGCCCCTTATCCATTGCAGATCAATGGTTGTCACGCACCGTCACCATCAACTTTTTATGAAAGTGAACAAATATTAATCCTGTAAATCAGTGCTAACGACATAAAAAATGTTTCATTTTACAACCTCAGCACAAAGTCTGCAGACCTCAGAGAAGTGGGGTTGCGTAAGTCGTATAAATCACATCTGACGTTAAAGCTACTGTATTAAGTTAGCTTAAAATAAGACATTATTAGTCTATGAATTATGAATTTGGACGCGTAAGAATAAAATATGAGTCTCCGTCTAATGGAAGTCGTCCAGAATGTTAATATGACATGACTGTGCTGCACTCTGTGCTCTGTCTGTGTCTATAGGGTTTCAAAATAATGCATGTGTATGACAGAGTGGAAGTTAGATCAGAACCCACAACCTTAAAAGTGTTCAGTATAAACTCTACATGGTGAATCGTACACTGTAATGTCTCTCACAGTTCACTGCTGAAATGCTGTATTTGTACCGGAGTGGACGTGTGGTGAGACTAATGAAAATCAAAAACTTTAAAATTTGCATTTTGACATATTTTAAAAGACTCTATAGTTTTCCCTCACATAAAACACATTCCCTGAGAAACAGAGAGTCTTATGTGTTGTCTTAAATGTATAAACTGCATGGAATTAGTTTGATGTCATAGCAAAACCCATGGTGGGCAGAGTCTGCACCTGCAGCACTAGTTGGGGACAGTTTGAACACGTTTGAATTATTTGAGACGACACAGTCTGGTCGCGTGAACTGAACTGCAAACACATTTTGTGGACTTTAAACTGAAAAATTTGAGAATAAATTTGTTTGAGATTTAAGTGGACATGTTGAGATTAAACTTGAAATTTAAAGAATAAAATTGGAATATCTTGCGGATTAGGACATGCAACTTGAGTTCTGCATGATTGGTATCGTGACTAAAGAGAGAGTGTCTTTACTTTAGAAAAGAGTTTCAGCAGGTCAAAAACTCCCGTTCACATTCCAACCACGTCTGAGACCGACTGTCTGGATTCAGTGGCCGCTTCTGTGCAGACAAAATGTTGAGATTAAAGTCGACATTAATTATGAAATATTCTTTTCTTAATGCAAGGCCCTCCGTCGTAGTGATCCCCAGACTTTCAACCATCCATAAAAAATCTGCTGAAACCAGTAGGTTAGTGTGTCTTTTCAAAATCGGTAACGACTGTGAAAGCTGTGTAGTGTGTCCCCAGCTTTAGCTCGTGAGCAAACTTGCAGAGAGAAACTGTTCTATTGAGTTTCTGGGTATGGGCGGTAATTAATGCCCTTGCCGTCACCTTGAACTCCTCCTGGAGCTTCCCAGACACGACACATTTACCGACACAAGGTCTGAGGGAACAGCTTTATGTGCTGCTTGGATTTAGAAATCAGATACTGAGTAGAAGTGTTTCACAAAGAAGAGATGATATTCCTGTTCATGTGATAATGTGTATAAACTAGAAAACAAAGCCTAATCCTGGCCTAGTTTTTATTCTTTGCTTACAGTTTAGATTTGTATTCATCAGCTGTATCTCAGTCCATCTGTTGATTTACAGGTAACTGATCATTTGTTTTTGTGATGATCTCACCATTTCTCTCAATCAACTATAATATAAAACTATTATTTTGCATTTTGTTATAATGCTTGAAAGTGTTGCTAATTTGCTGTTTTCACTGATACTACAACTTTTTATCTCGTGCCACCATCAGGCTAAAATAGAACTGGAGCAACAACATTATCATGTTACAAATGAAAGGTTGAGTTTTGCTCCTGAGTTAATTGTGGAATTTATATTCTTTATGGCCAGAACACAACACACACAGCAGTTAAGTCTTTTCCACAATGCATAAACATTATATCGATATACTGTATACTGAACATTTGTTATATTGATATTCAGGGAAATTATATCAGGATTGATTCAAACTTGTTTGACTGTACATAATTGACACAGACAGATACAGCATATATATATGTATATATATATGTATACATCTCACCCTTTTCCTCCTTGCGTCATTTCTGTCAGCGCTCTCACTGAATCGTACTTTATTTCTGGAGGCAGGGAGAAAGACGTGCAACTTAATAGGATTGAAAAGGATGATAGATCGTCTCATTCGCACTTTGACACGCTCTGTATCGCCTGACCGTGATTTCAAAGACATATTGTCCATCGTAACACTGATCCACACGCAGAGGTGCCGCGGACATGACATGTGACCCTGAAGTCAAGAGGAAAACCACTGACATTTTGACTCATGTGTGTACATAATGTTTTCTTTATACAAAAAGCAGTTATATTTATATATAAAGGGCATTTTACCTCAGTGCAAGGGAAGCAACATTTTTTTGTTTCTTTTTTTACGAGTGAGAGTGAGAATGAAGACGAGAAGTCTAGACTGTGCATCAACTTAACTGAACACATCATTAACTGAAGTAATGTTCTTGTTTTGTTTCAGCCAAATGACACAGATGTGAGTATGAATAATTCTTCCCAGCTTTTCAGTTTTCAAAGCATCACTCTGAACCAAATTTAACATTTTCTAGCACCTGCCGAGCTCAGTGAAGTCATCTTCACACCCGCGTTAAAAAGATTACACACTCACATCCACAAAGTCGCAGAAATTGGAGGATGTGCAAACACTCTCAGGTAGACGAGCTTTATCGCACACTAATTAATGTTTTCTCACCCGCGCACAGTTTTTTCCTCACGTCTTCACACCTCCACAGACAGAATGCAGACGGAGCTTGTGTTCAAATATTCTCGCTTACACAAACATGGCCTCAACTCCTCTCACTCGCACAATCACTTTCACCTCTGTTATTTTAACTGGATTGGTGACTGGTGAGACACGTCGCTAACACTTCCCTGCCTTCTCTCTGCCTCTGTTTGCCCTCCAGTGCTCCGACGTTGAAGGGATCTGTCCTCTTCGCTGTGGCAGTGCTGTGAGTAAAGCAAGCGAGCATGAATTTATGATGTAACTGGAACAGGTGGGTACTCAAGCCCAGACAAAAACAGGATGTATTATCCAACTATGTAATATTGGTATGAATTATTGCATTTTATTGACTCTGCCAAGGAGGATGTGTTCTCACCTAAGTCTGTTATTAACACAAAACCATGCAGATGTAGTTGAACAGGCAGATTTATGATTTTTTTAATCTCTTTCCTCAAAATTGTGAGGCCATATTTCGACACAGGTGTAGAAATACTTTGCCTCAATGCTCTATTCTCCTTGGTTTCTTTGTGCGTGTGATTGACTTGGTCTGTCTCTGTCTCATTCCTCCCTCTCAGGATATTGAGTGCTTTGTGATTGACAATAATGGCTTTGTCCTGATTTCTAAACAACGGAACAACGTGAGTTCACACACAAACACACTCACATTGACATCATTGTTTGAGAGCTCATATTCATGTCAGTATTAATCACCAACACGAGAAGAAACAGACTTTGAATCTAAATCTGAACTGGAATATGTGCTTGTTAATCAGAAATATCAGAAAATATCTACATTCTCAACTGATATGACAATTCATAAATTGTATATCCATGTGTTTTTATGAAATGATGGAGACTATGTTAAAGGAATAGTTTGTTATTTTTAAGAATTAAACACACACTCACCGTCTTGTTAGATTGGGCTCCGCTTGTTGCCTGGCAACCTCACAAGAAAGACACCACTAAATTACCGCGTGTGTAGTTTTTTGTTCATTTGTTTTTGGGGAAGGAAAAAAAAAACAACACCGAGATGTAATTTGTTAATAATAAGTGACAGTGCGGAGATGTTTTGTCAGGACGGTTGTCGCGGCCCACCTCTACAGACTCTGTGTCATAACATACATGACTCACCAACACACACACACACTGTAGCATCGGGAATGAATAATTAATCACACAGTTCACACTGGGGTGAAAGTAGCAGGGATGAGCGCTAATGAGGGGGCAGTTTATTTTGACAGGAATTTAATTGATCCATCAGTTCGTTTCACGCGGTGCGTCGTCTGGCTCCTCTCTTTCCCGATAGGCGGGGAGGTTCTTTGGAGAAATTGATGGATCGGTGATGACCACGCTGATCAGAATGGGCATGTTCAAAAGGTAAAACCTGTGATCACTTCAGGGGAGTTACTCTGAGTTACTTTGTACTGTTGAGTTGGATTTACTACCTGACTTCATGCTTATGACACTATAATCGACTTCACCTGGAGGTCAGCTTGTAAATCTTTCCTCTTTTGTTTTTGGCTCTTAATAGATCTCAGCCTTACATTAGTATGCATGAAACCCATGGCCTGGAGGGTGTTCTTTACTGACTTACGAGCTTTGATTTTATGTCGTGGTCTCTGCCTTGTGTTGTTCCCTCTGTCGACTGAGAGCAGTTAATTCACCCATGTTGGAGTTTGCGGTGTAAATAACCTCTTTTTGCTCCCCTCTGAGTATCTTTGTCTGCTCTAGATTTCTTTCCCCCCTCTTACTTTTTGCCCCATCTTTTATGTTTGAAGTCATGAGTGACGGGCTATTTTTAAACTACTAAAAGATTTGTTCACGCTTCATTTGACACAGGATATTACATAACAGGTTTCGAGCATGCGCCAACGTCGGTGGCTGTGCATCTAAACAACTGTGCATATCTACAGTACATGTTCTTGTGTTTGTACCTGCAGGCTCCAAATATATCAATTTAGCATAGAAATTCAATTCAGTTCAATTCAGTTTTACTTATATATATATGTAAATTATAAACAAGGGTTTTTATTTATTTTTATGGTCTAGTGGAGCGGGTCAAGGAACCAATATAAATCAGTAAAATAGATTTAATGAAATAGATGTGTGTGTGTGTGTGTATTTACATGTCTTTAGTAGGCTGTGTGGACCAATTGTCAAGCAAAACTACCTTTGTGGGGATATTTTGACCTTTGTGGGGACATTTTGACCTTGTTGGGACATTTTGGCTGGTCCACACAACTTTTAACGAAGGTTAAGACCTGGTTTTAGGGTTAGGCATTTAGTTGTGATGGTTATGTTGGTGTGTGTGTGTTCCCTTAGGGTTTCCTTGTTCGACTACCAGGCCATGTGCAAGATGAACTCACACTCAGTCAGCAGTGCCCGTCCGCTCCTCAGTGTAAGTGCAGTAAACTCAGTCGGTACATGATATTTATACCATAGTGATCATAATGATCCAGTCGACTCTGCAGTAACTATAATCTATACTTCTCTCCCTCTCTCTCCCTCTCTCTCCCTCTCTCTCCCTCTCTCTCCCTCTCTCTCTTCAGCCGTTCTATGGTTTGGCTTCAGCCCTCAAGTGGTTCCTCTCCAACTTCCTACTGTAAGTGTTGCCAGGGGCAACCAGAGATGGCTGCCCCAAATTGAAACATTAAGTACAGCGGATTAAAGTTTAATCTCTAGAAAGTAGTGCATGTAGTTGCTGTATTTGGGAAACAGGGAAACACACAAAAACATGTAGAGCTAAGCAAAAAAAAAACACTGGTCAGTAGTCTAATGCGTTTTTACAGGTTTGAAACTTAGGATAAGTTATTTAGTATTATTGGGAAACAGGAAGTTCATGTGGGGGCCTCATATTCATTTAGAAGAACAACTTCAGTTTTTGCTGTTGTGACTTGCTGAGGCTGAACTCACGTGGTGCATCTTCAAACAGCACCTCCATTAAAAACAACAGGGTAGTTATCGAGTTAAGACAAAGCTTCCAATTACTGCTGAATAACTTAGGGACCCATTTTAATATTCCCATGGTACAACTTTGGGTTCTGGCCCAGTTTGTGAAAGCTGCCTGCAATTTGCTTTGGTCTATAATGAAGGCTGCCTAATTGACTCTCCTCTCTTTGTCCACTCTCCTCTTCTCTCTCTTCCTCGCAAGGTTTCTCCTGGAGTTTAATATCTGTGGCTTCTGGCACACAGAGCATTTTGCTGATGGTGAGCTCACAGGGAGATAAAAAAAACCAATAATGTGGATTTGCCATGCATCCTAATTACAAATGTGTGGGCAATCGTTTATGTTTCATCAATTGTCTTCACCTAGTTTTATATACTGTAATAGAGATACTATCTATATAATGTAATATAATATAATATAACATATAATGTAATGTAATATATCTGTGTGACTTCTTTAACATTTCAATTCCAAAAAAACATTTCATTTTCATCGTCATTGTTACATTAACAGTAATACATGTTGTGTCAGTTTACTATTAGACATGTTTAAACTGTTTGCACCATTCTATTAAAGTCAGACTTTATTGTATGGTGTTTTAATATCAGTTTTAATATTTTTTTCTGACATATATTAAAAACCAGCAGCTCTATTTTGCACCGTTGATATGTTTTTACTGTGATGTATACATCATTCCATATCAAAGCAAGCACTTTTACTTTGACATTTCTGTGAAATACCATCACAAATATCTTCACTGCGATATCGTGATTGGAATATTGTGTTATCATTTTTAGCTCATCCGCTACCAAACTCTATTTTTCCCCACATTTTGTTTCTCTTGACCAGACTCGACGCTCATTGGCCCCCATGCCTTTTGAGTTTGACACCCCTTGATCAAAAGTGTCCAGTGCCATTTTAGCTACAAAACAGACACTGGGCATAAAAATGAAAACTAGCAACAAAATGTTTTGCTGTACTGTGCGACGTTTTGTGTCAGGTGTAAGATAGAGAGCCCTATACTCTTGAAAGGAGGAATTTGTACCAGTGTCTCCACAGTTGGGTCACAGCTGTTAACAAATGATGTCAGTGACTGACACATGATTTTTGGCACTACACCATCAAGGCCCTTTTCAGTAAGATTCTCAGAGCGTCATTATACACCACCTGTAGTCTCTGCATGCGACATTGATCATCAGTCTGCAGCCATGGACTAATTATACCATTGTGACCAATGATCCCCTCAACTCTCATCTGCTTCTGTCTCTCCATCAATCTCCTATTCACCCAAACCATTTCTCCGCCTGTCAATCATCTGCTCATCATCGTCATCCTCATCGTCCCTCCATTCAGCAAAGCCGTCTTTCAGCGTGTGTGAGTATCTCACTTTCAAGATGGACCCGGGTTAAATAAATATGTTTTGGATTTTTGGATTTTTGTGTGTGTGGTAAAGTGTTTGATGAGATAAACACACAAAACAAAACAAGACTGGTCCAAAAGAAAAGAAGAAGGGGATAAAGGGAGAAGGACAACAAAAACAATGCAACAACTTGGTTAAATAATAGACAATGTCTCAACAGGTTTTACAAACAGGCCTGCTTTATAATAAGTGTCCTCCCTTTTGTCCATGGAGACGACCCAGTAAAGTCCAGATCCTGATTAAGATTTGGGATTCCACTGGTTTCTTCCACTTCTGTAAAAAAAAGTATTTCCAGCAGTATCGTGTGCTATTATTTGTTGAGTCACCACTTGAAATATCAAAGATTTCCATTAAGATGTGAGCAGAGGAGAGTGTTTTGTGATTTAGTTTGAAGCATACTTCAAACAAAATCAACTTATGTCCAATTTCCAATGCAAGCACATTTTCCAAAACAAGAACAAAGCATACAATTTTGCCGAAGCAGCTGAGGTAATCACAAGCAGACGTGAAACCTTCTTTCAGCTTCAGACGAATTATTTGATCTGTACACAGACACCTTAATCATCATTGTCAGTCACACCGTCAAACACACAAATTCACATTCATATTCCCTTGTCTTTGTCTCTCTGTTAGCCTCAGCTCATAAGAAAAAGGGGGACATCTTACAGCCGTGTGACACCGAGTACCCCAGCTTCGTTCATGAGCCGTCAGTCAAAGAGACCAACAGCATTATTAAGTGTGGACGATGCCAGAAGTAAGCACACAAACACACCATATTAAATTGTCCCTCCATAATTCCATTTGCTACAGCTTTGCTCCACTCTGCATACTGAGAAAAGTGTCTGTTTAAGCAAGGGTTTCAAGAGGATGGAATCAGAATTAGATCATGCTGCATGAGGTTATAGAAAGACCGAGAAGCATATGGAGGAGAGAGAGACTGACTGGAAAGCTGAGAGACAATATTCAGGGACGTTAGCGAGAGGCAAACAGAGGGTAAGGGGTTTGTGTTTATGTCTGCAGAGGCAGAAACGTGGTGAGCGTGTTACTTCACCAGGTTTGTCATCATAGGTTGTGCATGAGCGCCCTCATGAGGCCAGAAGAAGGACAACAACACATACAGCCACTGCTCAATACAGGGAAATATATTGATGTGCTACGACATAGGACGATTTCTTTGTATGTTTTTGTTTGTGTGCACATTTTTTTTAAGTGAATCTCTTCCTGTTCTAGGATGTTTGTGGTGCAACAGATACCAGAGAGCAACCTACTCATGCTGGTGGTTCAGGCAGACTGTGACTGTTCCAGACAGTACGGGCCGATCACCATGGAGCCCAAGGAAGTCAAATATATCCTTTTGTGTTCATTTGTTTTAGGTATTTCCTTCAGCTAATGGATAATACATCATGTTAGTAGTGCATGCAAAAATCAAATTCAATTGATTTTCAATGAATTTATGTACCTTTGTGAAAAAAAGTATTGTACAGTGGATTTGTTTGTGTATCGGTGTTTGAATTACAATGCATTAGACACCTCTGCTGCTGTTCTTGTTGCTCCCTAACCCCCGTTGCACATAACGCATCAGTAAAGTGTGACAGAATGAGGTCGCAGAAGATTCGCAGGCGACCTGAGTCCTGCCACGCCTACCACCCACAGGTCAGCTCCTCATTGGTCCACTCATTCTGGAAATGCACGCTGTAATCAGTGCGCATCGTGTACATAACATTCAAATGTTTGACTGATCTCCTTGTCAGACTGAACCATGTAGAAAAACTCAAAGTGAAGTATTTTCTCTTTTTGCGCAGGAGAACGCCTATGACTGTGGACGGGCGTCTTTCATATCTCTCTCAGTCTCGCTCTTCTTTATCAGTCTTTCCTTCTCAGCTATTGTCTCTTGATGCTGGACATCTTCATCCGTTGTCATACAAAGAAGGAGATTTTAATAACTCAAGAAATGTGCTTGGACCCGTGACACCTCAAGTGCATCTTTTAAATCTGTACCTAACTCTGGACAAGTTGCTCTTGGCGGCCACATGTCTCGTCTGGTCTCTCCCAGTGGACATTTGAGGAAATTTATGAGAATTTGGAGCTAATTCCCGGGAAACCCTTTTATCTGAAACAATCGGAAAACTGCAAAGCAAGCAAGTGGATGGGCGTTTTTTCCATTAGTTACTTTCTCACGTGCCACTTTGCATCAAAATGAAAGGGGCTGAAGAGATGCAGGTGGTGACTATGACGGGCTTTGAAAAAAAGAGGATTATGAGTCACAGCAGCATAACAACATCCCAGGGGGAAAAATACATCTCTCATTTCCCACATCACACTGACTTGTGTGTTGCAGATACGCATGCATATTATATATGCAGCTGCAAGCATGCGCACCTCCAGACTGCCCACATCCAACATTTATCACCCCAACTGCTTTATTTACTGAATTTATTTTTGTAAATAAAAATGTGTATAATAGATACAGAGACAAGGGCTACAGATATATGAGGAGAAAGCGATGTTGTGGAACCACGTTTTCACATGGTTGTTTACAATTTTAAAGGATAAGGTTTATAGCTCAGTGCCTAGAAAGTGGTCACATTGTGGAAAAAACAAGATTAGATTGATACAAAAATGTTCATCAGCTCCTTGGGGAACTCACTCATTTTCTTCTGCTTTGTCCTCCACATGAGGGTTGCCAATCCAAGCTGACATAGGGCAAAAGGCGAGGTACACCCTGGACAGGTCGCCAGTCCACTACATATCTACAGTCAATTTAGTGTGTCCAGTGCAGAAAGGTTGGGAAACCGGGTCTTGTTGCTGCAATGGCAAGAGTGCTAACCACGAAACAATGACAACAACAATATTAGTTTCTTCAAAATATGTCTGTCTGCCTTTCTGTCTTCATCATCTGTGTCTTTCTCTGTGTTAAATGTGTACATACTGTTGGAAACCTGGACTCCTGCATAAATGTGTCAGTCTACAACCAGCATGGACAACATATTAGTGGAATTAAGTTCAAATTGCTTCTGTTGTTTTTTTATGTGTATGTATGGTGGGGGAGTGTTAAAACAATTGCACATATATGGTGTCAATCTGCATGTGTTCAATATGAAGGATCGTCTGCAATTTTACAAAATGATAGTTTTCAGGAGTAAAAACATCTGCATCTGCTACTTACGCTTCAAATGCACAGGGTACTTTTGTACACATCTGTCTGTGTCTTTCGTTTCATAGAATTGTATTTTGCGAGCGTCCCTGTAGCTTTTTCTGTAATATTTTTTCATCATCTTACGACGCATGTCTTCAAGTTGAACTCATTTTGTCCACGAAATTGCCTCAGATTTGCATCTTAAAGTTATAGACTCAAAAACATATTGTGAGTGCAGGGATTCTGGGATTATGACAACAGCTCTTTTGTTTTGTATTTTATGTGTTTGTGTGTAATTCCATACTCTCGTGTGGTTGATATGTCCACATTGTGTGATGATTGACTGAAGCCATGTTTTGAACAGAATAAATGAAATATCCCAGTTGTTTGCTTTTTGTATACCTTCTTTCAAGACAAGAAGAGACTTGTGCTATTATCTCAAATCAAAGAAAGAGGAGTTATTTGTTTTGGGGTGCTTGGATACTTTTAATACATAATTGAATCCGTCTATAAATGCCAAATACAGTCAAACCTTTTATGGCTTCAGATTTACATCATTAAGGTAAAAAAAGAGGTTTAAAAAGATGTAGCTTGAAAATTGAAAATGATTTAAGAATTCCTTATTTTATTATAATGAAGAAACCACTTCTAGCATACAGTACTTGACACTGTTAGAGGTTAATTAAAATCTTATAGTATTAGCCCCAATACTCTAAACAGACAATCTATAGGTGTATATATAATTGTTATTATCCATGAATTTTCAAATGTGCTGTTTCACAAAGTATCCCAAAAAATATTGTAAAGTACATTATTATTTCTTGATTAAGATGTCAAATTATACTTATTTACTTGCTTTCCTGAAAAGAAAAATTAGTTTAAGTGGTTGAATGTTATGCTTGATTAACTTCTGGCTTCTATAATTTGTGTATAAAAAGTCTAATTAAGTTTGTTATTTGCCGAATAAATAACAGTAACATTCTTAGCTTTAAACTTTTGAAACGTATTTATGTTTTCTCCTTTTCATGGCAGATGGTCTAATACAATTGTTAAGCACACATGTAGTAGTATACTATAATAATAAGAATAATAATGATAATAATAATAATAATTTAATAATCATATATTATAATTAATCTTATATTAGATATTATATCCAGGATATAAATGTATAACTAAATGGCCTTGTCCACATGTAATACATTCAATGTCCATCAGGGGGCCGCGACTGGCCACTCCAAATGAGTGTTGTTGACCAGCAGAGGGCGCTCGTTGTCCCTCTCTGGCTCATTGTTTGTGGCCGCGCTGCACCGCCGAGCGGAGAGACGGTGGGTCAGAGGAAAATGGCGGACGGTGTGGATCACATCGATATCTACGCCGACGTAGAGGAGGAATTCAACCAGGTATTGGCTCACCCTGAACAAATTTCTGTCAATGTTGTTCGTTTCTGTACATCCGTGTAACACGTTCTTTTAAATTGTATGTTCGAAGAATGTCGTGTATGGTAGACCAAACGCCTACAGGCCCCGTTTACCCATGATGCAAACACGCAGCGTCAGCTATCACTAATGGCTAAAAACTCGAATTTATGCAGTTGTCTGCATTTGAAGCGTCGCGCGGTGTTTCGTAGATTTGAATGCACATTGTGTTTAAATCGTCAATATCTGCGCGTACATGCCAAAATAGCCGCCTCCATTGTTTCTCCGTCTTCCTCGGTGTCGGGCCTCAGCATGGCCGCCCGTGGTGGCGGCGAGAAACAAACACAGATCGCTAAATTAGCTTAGAGTTAGCCACTTGCTGCGTCTCTATGTATGTATTTATGTTTCTAAATTCTCGTAACGCCAAATCATATAGACGCATCTTAGGTTGAAATTTACTTAATTGTTACATGTTCGTATGGTGTTTCGTTGCGATGGAGCGTTTTTTCCCGCATGTGTGAGTCGTTAGCAGGTAGTAATAGTCTGCTCGTTCGCTTGCTGTTTTTTTCTTTTCATACACGCCCCTTCACTAATTTCACATCTCTTTTACCTAGACTGCTATTTGTTTGGCTAATGGCGATACAACCTCATGACGAAACGCAAATTTATATTGACAAACCTTGTTATTTTCATGTTACTAGCCTGTGACACTATTAACTGGGTCACTGGTTAATAAGTACAATCGATAATGCAAAATGGAATTTCTTTACTTTTATATCCACGCAATTAATGCAATATGTTTCGGTATTTTCCCCTCAATAATTATTAACACATCGTATTTTGTGAAAAAATTTGAATAAAAATGAATGGGTATACTAACAATGGTTATGTGCTCCAAACCTACCATCTTTAGTGGCTTTTTCAGCAAAACACACTGTAACAGTGTGGGACAAATAGCACCATTGTCATTTAATAAAGTCACAATCACAAAGATGTGAACGGTTTTGTTTTTATATCACAGAGGTACAAAAATGCACAGATATTATGTTGGATCAACTCAAATCTCAGTGCATACTGGTTTAATTATGCCTACTTTGGTACAAAATTTTGTGTGCTACCTTCTACCATCTACACCTTTTTAGATGACTTTAGTTGTTAATAATCAGATGAACAGTTTGGACATAAGGTAAGATAGCCATGGTTGGGATGGTTTGTTCACATGCAGAGGAGGGATAGTGCTTATGTTGGGCAAAGGATGTCATGGATGGAGGTGCTGGGTAGGAGTAAAAGAGAAACGCCACAGACAAGGATGAAAAATGTGGATTATATCACTACAAATTTGCTCTGTGCCTCTTGACTATGGCCTTTATGTTACACTACATACATTTAAGGTAATATGAGGGAGATCTTCCATTATGGCTATGATGTCTCTGACAAGTTACAAGTTATACAAAGGTCTGTAAAACAGAAATAACAGACAGCTCAATGTTGCTATTGACCAGAGTCGAGTAATGAACTAAGCCATGTAATAAGTCATGTTAGTAAAGGTGTAAACTGCAATGATTTATCTGTTCCTCCCTGTTTTTGTTTCTGTTAAAATATTACCATGGTCTAAGTGTCTGACCACTTTTTCTGTCGTGCTTAACAGGAAAGCGACTATCCGGTTCACGAGCAGATCGACCTTTATGATGATGTAATCTCACCATCGGCCAATAATGGCGATGCTCCAGAGGACCGTGATTACCTGGATGCGTTGCCTGCACCGGGTGGTTCAGAGGGAGGAAAGAGCGCCCCACCCAATGTGGTGTACACCTACACAGGAAAAAGGATCGCCCTTTACATAGGAAACCTCACATGGGTGGGTAAAGTTCACAATCAATTGACATAAATATATCAAATGAAGCAAATCGCTATGGATTTACTAATCTTGTTGTCTTCTCTAATGCAGTGGACAACAGATGAGGACTTGACAGAAGCCATCCAAGTGATAGGAATTTCTGATGTGATAGAGATCAAGTTTTTTGAAAACAGAGCCAATGGCCAGTCAAAGGGGTGAGTTTATTTTATGCATTATGATTGCACTAAGTTATAGATAATAATATCTTGCAACCGATTAATATATAAATTATCTTGTCAGATGGAAGAAATGTCACTTTAAATCAGATAATTGCAATATATGATGCAGTGCAGAATTGTCTGTAGTAGTCTGTAGATTTGGAAATTGTATGTGGTGATTTTTCTATATCAAGTCTGTTATAAGTTAATTACAAAAAACAAATTAAACTATTGGTAAAATAGTTTGAGTGCAGAGGTGATAGCTTATGACCTGTATTTGTTTCTCAGGTTTGCCCTGGTGTGTGTGGGCTCAGAGGCATCGTCCAGGAAGTTAATGGATCTCCTCTCAAAGAGGGAGCTCCATGGTCAAAATCCCATCGTCACGCCATGCAACAAACAGTCACTCAGCCAGTTTGAGATGCAGTCACGCAAAAGTGAGTGGGACTGCACCTTTCAAGAATTTCAAATCAAAGTGTTTGACTATGTTTGTTAGTGCGCTCACAGCACACATATTTCTCAAATATGATGTGCTAAAGGTGAGTATTGTCATTTCACAGGCACTCAAACGGGTCAGATGTCTGGTGAGGGTAAAGCGGGTCCCCCTGGTGCAGGCCTTCGTGGTGGCTTCCCTATGGGTAGCCGAGGCAGGGGCAGATTCCCTGGACCATCCGCTCCTGGAGGAGACCGCTTCCCTGGTCCTGTTGGACCGGGAGGACCACCGCCACACTTTCCTGGTTAGTTTGGGGACACCCATATGTGCCATAATTTTTTATATAGCTTATATAGCGCTATAGGACCTTGTTGAATGTTAGATTTTGATATCATAAAAAGGTGAATCCAAGACTCATATCCTGATCCAGTCTGCTAGGTTGTGAAAACTCAGCAGTTGTTTTTTTTTTATTTGGATACGATACATAAATACTATAAAAAAATATAGCCTCAGGGGTGAAATTCATGTCATAAAGTGTTCATAAGTTGTGTCTGTCATGCTCTGGATTTTTTTTGTTTACGCCATTTATGTGATGATGCTATATCTATCAGTGTAAAAATAATGAAATCATTACAGTGCCTTGAAAAAGCACAGGCCAGGCTTTGCTTATCTGCTCTTTCTTAGTAAAAACCAAGATGAGTCTGCTGTAGTGTGCGATCCAAATTAAAGAACGTTCTCCTTTTAAAGCCTTTTGGCAAAGCGATGTCTTTGCATGCATCTCTCCCTATCTAGTTTGTTGTTGTTATCCCTCTTCACTTTGAGTTGAACAAATAAAATAAAAAAATCCCTCCTAGCTACAGTGTTTCTGCTCACTGACATTTTCCAGCACCATTCCTTGACGAGCAATTTGCTTGCAGATTTTACTTGGCAAACTACCAGCTTTCGCCTTCAAAACTGCATTAACTGCCTTACACTTTTACTTGCTTAGTGGCTGGTGCCCATGCTGTTGGGCTGCCTTCAGTTGATTGGCTGAAGTTTATAACGGATAGAGTTGTGATTGGTTTGCTTTCTTCCCCATTAGGCTCGGGGATGACACCAGATCTGATTAGGCACCAAGATGGTCCTCTGATGGATATGAATTTCAATCCCTTCCCGCCGGGGGGCAGGAACGGGAGCTGGCGTGGCAGAGGTGAAACACCTCAGTTGATCTCATGGATTGATTTGACCGACCACCTTTTTGTCCGAGCCTAATATTTATATTGGAAGAAGTTGTGCCATTGAAATGTGAAGTTGTTGTAAAGACGGCTGAGTTGATCAAAGCTATACAATTCCCCATATGGACAGTTCCCCTCAAAAACTGTAGGTCTTTAACGAGGCCAGATAAAATATTTAGATGTGAATGTGAAACACCAGTAATGGAGCTCATCTTTAAGCAGCACACGTAAGGACATAGCGCACACTACTATGTACTTCATAATCTCCACACTGTCTTTGGCAATTTTTTGTCAGCATGAACCTCTGTATTTGGGTTCAAATCCTCAAAGGATGTGTTGTTGGCTCAATATCAAAAGGTTTTAGCACAGGTCCTTAATGCAGTTTTCCAAGAGATGTATGGGAAATTGTGTGACAATGAGAAAACTGTATTACGAATCAAAGCTGAATGAAGAAACTGGCATTTTAAAACAATTTATTTTGAGTGTATGTCCTCATCTGTTTTGTTGCCATCTAATTTGTTTTTCAGCTTTATTTTTGGTCTTTCCCCAGTTGTTCCCTGTAGCTATGGCTTCCTTTTGAATCTGTCTGTCATTATCATGGTTAAAAAACATGAAAATGAATACATAAAATAAACATTGGCTAGTTCAACATGTTAGTTAGAGCATGGTCGCCTAATTGGTTGGGCAGATATGTAGAATTACTTCTTTTTTTTCTTTGTTTTTTTAACTCTTGTTACCCCGTACTCAAAGATGATGTTGTCTCTGCTGCAGCATAAATAATCATTTTCATCTGCTTTTCTGCCTTGTGTTCTGTTTTAGGCGGCATGCAGGGTCCCCCACGCCCCCCTCCTGGTCCACCTGGACCCCCCGGCCCTCCAGGACCTCCACCGCCTGGACAGGGCCTCCCCCCTCCCCTCTCTGGTCCTCCAAATCGTGGTGACAGGCCTCCTCCTCCTGTTCTCTTCCCTGGACAATTTGGTCAGCCACCCATGGGACCCTTGCCTCCAGGCCCCCCTCCACCAGGTTATGGCCCTCCCCCTGGTCCCCCACCCCCTCAACAGGGTCCACCACCAGGACCGTTCCCTCCACGTCCACCAGGTCCCATTGGACCCCCCATGGCCTTGGCGCCACCACCACACATGCCAGGCCCACCACCAGGTGGACCGCCACCAGCCCCACATGTCAATCCTGCTTTCTTTCCCCCACCTGGCAACAACAACATGCCCCCCAATGACAGCAGAGGGCCCCCAGGTCCAAACGACCCATACGGACGCCCACCACCATATGAGAGAGGAGACTATGGTCCTGGAGGCCGGTAAGAAAAAGTGATGGCATTATGTTGCCGTTATATATTAAGAACGAGAACTTTAGACTGTGATATATTAGTTGTCATGAACCATGTGTTTTTTTTTGGTGATTTTAGGGAGATGGAGGCCTCACGGACTCCTCTGAGCGAGGCAGAATTTGAGGAGATCATGAACAGAAACAGAGCCATCTCCTCCAGCGCCATATCCAGGGCTGTGTCTGATGCTAGTGCAGGTAACAAGCATACATGTACAAAGAATTCAACTTTCTACTTTCAGCACATTAGCAGGAACACAAAAGTTTGAAATCCAACATATATTAAAACTTTTATCCAACCATTTGTTCTCTCTCAAGCTGATTATGGAAGCGCCATAGAGACCTTGGTGACCGCCATCAGTCTGATAAAGCAGTCTAAAGTGTCGGCAGACGACCGCTGTAAGGTCCTCATCAGTTCCCTACAGGACTGTCTCCATGGAATTGAATCAAAAAGCTATGGCTCTGCCTCCAGGTAAGACTTTATTCTTAAATGTGATGTTAATGATGTTTATTATCCTAAAAAGACACGTCGTAATGGGTCTTTTTTCACCACTTGAATTTATATTTCCCTGATTTCTGTTCTGCTTTGACAACTGTAGCTCCTATACAATTTTGTATTAGAATGCTTGAAACACATGCCCGTTTGTCTCTGCCAGGCGAGAGCGCTCCAGAGAACGTGACCACAGCCGCTCCAGAGAAAAGAGCCGACGCCACAAATCCCGTAGCCGCGACAGGCACGAGGACTACTACCGAGAACGCAGCAGGGAGAGGGACCGCCATCGCGAGAGAGACCGGGACAGAGACCGCGAAAGAGAGAGGGAGAGGGAGTACAGACACCGCTAAGCGAGGACGTAAAGGTTGGTATAAACTTAATTTTCCTTTGTTATAAACCCTGTTCTTGTCTGTATCATGACCGTATTTGTCTTGGACCTCGGTCAAGCCAGACTGTTTAAGGCCTCAACCTACAATGAGAGAAGCTTTTATCACTCAGGTAGGTATCAGGTAAGTGCTTTAGTTTCAGTTAGTTTTATTTTAAACCACTGTCCAAAAAATGGAGAAAACACTGGCAGTGTCTTGAAAGTGACCTGTTATTTTATAGCCTACAGGCTCAAAGGCTGGTTAATAATTAAATTCAGTAGCCACTTAATGTATTCTGCTAAATAAATGACAAAATACATGTATATAAGATCTCAGTGAAGCCATAACGCAGCACTAACCTGATGCTATTTTTCATTTGACATTTGGCAAACTCACCTCTGCAAAAATGAAAACCTAAGATTGGCTCACAAAAAGTGGAGATAATCTGAATTTGGATTTTACCAGCAGCTATGGCCGGTGAATCAAAGGTTTAATAATTTCCTGGGATAAATATCAGATTTATTGCTGTGGCTTTTTTATTATGTACATTTACAGCTAATTCAAATGTATTGTGACCTGAGAAGGTTTGTCAGTGTCCTTTTGAATAGTGGTGCCTGATTGGCTAGTTTCAGATGTCACTCTTTCCCATTCATTTTGCACAATATCTTGTAGTGATACAGGGTTTTGTATGGTCTGTACATCTGATTGTATTTATACATGGTAAATGTTTGGTTTATAGTAATGTTGTATACATTTTGCTATTCATTTTGATTAAATGCTGAAAATATATCAATGCTATGTTGACAAGTGAATTGATTTTGTTTGGGATACAAAATAATTTGACAATGTAATGATGCCGTATTTGCATGACTAATATATCTTGGCATTTTGTGCAAAATTCAGTTATTTGTAGCTTAGTTTTTCTTGCCTCTGAGCCATTATTCCTCAAATTCAGACATTGAGGTGA
Source organism: Solea senegalensis (assembly GCF_019176455.1). Classification (NCBI taxonomy): domain Eukaryota; kingdom Metazoa; phylum Chordata; class Actinopteri; order Pleuronectiformes; family Soleidae; genus Solea; species Solea senegalensis. The sequence goes on along the minus strand of NC_058023.1, from coordinate 29,292,808 downwards.
AGTAAAACATATTCATGCCTGTTTCATATCGTGTTCCAACAACATTGCTGTCAGTGTGATGTCCCAATTCTGATGCAGTTAATGCACATATTGGGTAATTAAGCTAGTAAAATCACTGCTTTCAAAGTCCAAGCCTTTGTACCTTAATCCAGGTCATTGTTGATAATGTCATTGTATGAGACAGTTAAATTAAAAAGAACCATAATTTGATCTGTCAAATTGTCAAATATATGCAGTACATGAAAAATCCAAACAATTCTTAATCTTAATACAACAAAATCATTGATTGTATGTTACTTTGTATTTTACTAATGAGTTGTAGCATTTTGATATTTTTCTTTCATGTGACTTTTATTGAGGTTGATGATTTACGTAGTTACGTAGTGCTACTTTGCCTTCATATTTTGGCTCGTAGGATAATGGATGGCTTTTTTGGATGATTTTTAGATGAGTTGTAATTGTAGCTTTTTACAAAACGTCTGCGCTGCTGTCATACTATTTGAGGTTAATGCTTTTTTGGCAAATTGTGCTAGTGTTTTTGTGGATTCTCGGTTTTAGGGTTACACAAATATTTTGTATAATTTGTGGGAAGAGGCTTTCTTCCATTGTGTCACATGTGGGTTGACAAACATAACCTTTTGTAAATTTTTGGAACAGCAGATGATATATTGACATTGAAATGTTTTGTGTCGCTCTGCCACGCGTTTAGATGTGTTGTTGCGTAAACCAGTCCTTGTAGAGCACAGTGTAATAGGGTGTATGGGACCTTTAGCATCTCTGTATAGTTGTGCATCACCCCAAATAATATTTCATTTTACTTAAAATAAGCTTCATTCTTGGCACTTAAATGTCTTAAGTTGCACCCATGGAGCGGAATGTATGTTCTGTATGTTTGATACAGTATTTGCAAATTAGTGTTTATTTTAAGTTCCTCTAATCCTGTGAAATATTACCTGGGGTGGTTTTGCTTGTGGAGTTGCTGAACATTGAAAGTTGGCTAAACTCGTACCAAAACAATGTGACATCGTGACTGTCTCAGTAATCTGTCATGTGTTCTTGTGTAGAGCTGTGTAAACCTTTAGCTGTCAATGCAAGCTCAGTTAATCTCACCTCTGTTCAACTCAAAGATGATTTTTTTCATGAGAAGTGACTTGTGCCCACTGGGAACCTCTTGACAAAGTGTTTTTCTAATATTGTTCGAATGTTTATTTACTTGCATAATTTGCACATTTTCAACACTGCTGAGATTTTATAGACCTCTGCAGTTCCAATAGTAGCAGTGCAATGGGAGCTTCTACATTCTCCTTTAGAAACACATCTTAGATTCATTGATTTATAAGAGATCCCCAGTGGGTTCAAGTCCAAATAACATTTGGTAATGTAAAGATGCCAAACTGTATTTCAATAAGTTGAGATCTAAAGGAAGTGGGCAATATTCAGTATGTAACATGATATAAAAGCCAAATTTGTTCATTGTCCGAATGATTATGTCCGAAATCTGCCTTTGCGTTCAGTCTGACATCACACAGTATGTAAATTAGGATAGTTACTGCTTTTATTCCTGATTGTAGTATGGCATTGTTGTGTCCAGTTATATGTTTTGATACTGTTTAATCTGTTCATGTTGTGGTGGAACACAGTGCTTCCACTAGGCTGACATAACAGGATCATGGCTCTATTGAAATAAAAAAACAGATAATTTGTTTGATGTCCAACCAGGGCCAAACAGTTTGTTTAAAATTAGCAGTAATAATTTTTGCCAATGAGTCTGGGAATTATGTCGATTTACTAAATCTGACATTGAAAGATGGCCTTAAGTTGAAGTGTAGAATAAGACAATTATAATGTGCTTTTTGTCAAAGGAAGCAGAATTGCTAAACATACATACTTTTCCAAACTTATCAGGTCTGTAAGCTTTTCTCAGGAGTTGATAGTACACAATAGAGGCAAAGGTGATGCTTCTACACTGTCCTTGTGCACCTGTGGTAAGTACCAAATGTCAGGCTGTTTGAATTGCTTGGCCCTGGTTTGACTGAAATTTTGTAATAAACGGATTTATCACAAGGCATATTTAGAAAGATCAGCTCCAGTTCCCCTTGTAACATATGTTCTCGTCTCCTACGTAACAAGAAGTACCATGTAGCTTTTATGACTGTGTGAAAACTTTGATTGTGGGATGAACAGTTTTTTGTCTGTAAACATGCACCATGTAGAAAAACACAAAAAGTCCCAATATTCATTTGCATCTTTGAATCATGTAAAATCATATGTACTGATTTGATCTGATTCCTATGGGGAGGAAGTGACGATACCAGTTCTTTAACGTCTGTACGCTACAAAATAAATGTATTATTAGGGCCCCAATATTCTTGATTCAAAATGATCACGAATTAAACCATAATGTCATCAGGTCAGTGGTGAATTGTTGATAGTATTGAAGTAATTTGCAGCTCTAATTATGATTAAGGGATTGTCTTTTTAGTCTGCTGTCTTTCATAATAGACTACATCATTACTGCTTTTACTTTATATTGGCATTTAAACAAGACCACTTTTGGCTACCACATCACTAGTTTGTGGCAAAGTATTACCTTGTGTGACTGAGTCCGATGCGTGCTACGTGTAGCTTTGTGTTTTGATTTGTTTTACTTGGTTACCTTAAGGCCCAATGGCCCCCATTACACCTGGCATTAGAATGCCTTTTCTGTGATCAGATACTGATCAGATGGCACTTTACCACATGCATTTACACCTGGTTCCTCCGCTCACGTAGTTGTTGTGGGTGGAGTGGAGACGTATCGCATTTACACTTCTGTTCAATCCGGTCACAATGCGTCCCCGGCCACCAAAGTGGCTTCACAGGTCGGAGAACAATCCGTCCTCAGGTGTATTTACACCTGTACTTGGTCAGGCGCTATCCGATTGCAATCTGATCACAGACAACGCATTTTAATGCCATTTGTAAAGGGGGCCAATGATTGCTGCATGCACTGTCTGTTAAAATCATAGTGTTTGACTCTGGCTGGTACTCACAACACTCAGCAAATATTAGAGGTTATGACATTTTATCTATTATTGATCAGTTGCCAACCAATTTGAGACGCTAGCATAGCTTTCTGAACCAATTTTGGACATTTATACAACAATTATTGCTTTAATTAATGATAAAACCAGTACATTTCATAATCCCAAAGCAAGGACAATGGTGTTACAGCATGTAATGTAAGTTTTGAATTCACTCTTGTATGTCCAAAGAGAATAGCCTTATATACGTTTCCATTGATTGTCTACATGTATATTGTGAATGAACAGTTCTGAAGCTACATTTCAGTAGCCGATGAGTTGTGTTTAATGTTTTCTGTGTCCATGCTGATAGATTTTTACATCTGATATTTCCTGTTGGAGTTTGCATGACATGTTTCTGTCTGTGCAAGGGTTGGGGGCAATACATGATCAGCTGAGAATTACAAGAGTAACAAATGTGTTTGTACAATTTTTTTTTTTTTAATTAAAAATCCGAAAACCATTTTCGGTCTGTAAACTAGAAAAAAAAATCTGATCCCCCAGACGCCCCCTTTTTAAGTGGACTTGGATGAATTCCAATATCCAGACTCCAAGTTATGATGGTGAATTGAACCCAGCCCTGGTGTGCACTGTATATGTATGTGTAGTGTAGAGGTTTACTGGTGGGGATGGGGAGTGTTCACTGTTGGGCTGCCTCGAAACCAAACTCCACCCTTCGTTTTGACACCTTTCAGCTCACGTGGATCAAGGATGGATGGAAGGAAAAGGAGGAAACGCTTTCAGTGCACCACCACCACCACCACCGCCTCCTCTCCACCCTGCATATCCGGACAGGATTTACAACCACCACCTCTTCCTCCACCCCTTCATCTCTCTTCTCCTCTCCTTGTCCACCCATCCTTCTTTGTCTCTTCATCTTGTCTGCCTGACTAAGAGCAGTGGATGGAGGACCCAGACTTGTGTAAGGCTATGTTATCCAAACACCTATACTCATGGTAACTAAAGATGAAAGAAAAAAAAAAAAACTTTCCAAATGGCCCTTTTGTTTTTACAATGTTTTATTTGACATGAAGATGAGTATGTGTGATGCTTTTTTGCAGATAAATAATAAAATGCCCCGCACGACTCCCAAATAGAAAACGCAAACATTACATCCTAGTTTTTTTTGGTTTTTTTGTTTTTGTTTTTTTTAATTTTCCTTGGCTCGCTGTACTGTGTACATTCGGTTTAAAGATAAGTTTTTATAGGGTACGTGTTTGATGTTTTCTCCCATCCTTCTCTCATTCTCATTTATTCTTTCCATGGTTAGTATGTTTGTAAATGTCTCTGCTTTTGATTAAAAACTAGATGGTGTTGTAATAAAAAATGTTTACTGAGGTACACTCTGCATTTGGTGAATTCCTCTATATATTTAGCTCATTTATGTTAAATGTAAGCTTTGGAATGCAAACTGGTTTTCATATTGAAACTTGTCTTGGCTTATACGTGTTATTGGGTTCTTTAACCCTTTTGTTTTTCTTTGTAAACACGTGTTTTATATGGTAAATGAAATTTTGAGAATGCCCATTGTTCTCTGACTGGATGGGAAATATTTTAGTGGAAACCTTGAACAAGTTGAGGTCAACTTGTACGTGCACATTTTTTGACTGGAAAACACACTGTTAAAGCTTTACCCGCCCCCCAAAAAAACAATGTTCACCGTGGTTTCTGATGTTTAAGTCATGTGTAACCTCACTGAACGGTCATCGCAGGGCCATTTCCATACCAAATTGTCGGTTTTGTGAATGTAAAATCCCATGAATTTGTACGACTTATCAATGTTTGTTGGTGCAACTATTGAAGTCACAGCTTAACTGGAATTGGGACTCAATCTCAGAATATCTGTTCCATCGGTGAAAACGTGCAGTCAAATATTTTTTTTATTATTTTTTTTTAAGTCTATGCGATCGACTTGTTTTTGTTTGTACTTTTCTTAAATCCTGACAAAGGGTATGGCACAGCTGGTTATTCAAATACAGTGTGTTAGGTAAGGCATTTCAAAATGGTGCACTACACCAGACTTGTATTCATGCCTAAAGTTTTGATTATTGTAAACATTGTGATTCAAGGTTTGTAAAATAGAATATATTGGTTTTATAGGGTTTAAAATTTGAGTAAATGAGTGTTTAATGAGGTGACATATTGCTGTTTGTTTCCATTGTACTTTAAAACAAAGGAATATCACCTTAGGCTGATATTATGTTCACCGTAAAAAACAAAATCGATACCTCAGTATTTTAAGTGAAGAATCCATTTTTTCTTTTTCTTTTTTCTTCTTTATTTAAGATTATTTTTGTCCATAATGTTTGTTCAAAGCTCCATGACCATCCCCAAAAATAATCTCACTGTTGCTATTGAATGGACTTTTTGGTCGTTGTCTGAGTCCGCCTTAAAACTCTCATTTGTCTGAGATGTATTTTTGCTCTTATTATGTAGTCATTTAAATCTCGTAGACACACCCATCTATGCAAACAAACAAGGGAAATGTCACCATGTCAATTCTCTTGAAGAATTTCTTAAAACTAATACAGCTGCACACATCTCTGCTTTTAATTGTTTTGGTTGACTGATTCTCTTTGGGTGTATACAGCTGATGCATTAATTTAATTTGTTGATACTTAAATTTGCATAAGCAAACTAAATCTCACTTTCAGCATTTGTCTCATCAGCCTGTATAAGTGTGTCTGTGTGTGTGGCTTCATTTGTGGACTTGTTTGGTGTCACTGTAGTTGCCTTGTAGTGATTTCTCTCCACAGTCTTAAAGGTAAGTGTTTTCAGGTCGTCATGTTCCGCAGAAAAGAAGAAACAGCCAGACTGGCACTAAGATGTTGGAAAGTATATTGTTTTGTATTCAAGTGATTTGTTAAAGCTGGTAAGTGTTAGAAACTGATTTTTTTTTTCTTTTTTAGAAACATTCAATTCAAATCATGAATATGAACTTTTATTAACGTTCAATATAGAGAATGATTGTTCATCAGGGCCACATGATTTGAAGACTATTAATTACAGTTTGATAATCAGTCATGTTTGTGTCTAATAAATATACACCAAATGTAGCTTCATCATAGTTTGTGATTTAATGTTCATTCTGGTGAGCATTCTGAAGACGTTTTCTGAGAATCACTTTACTGTCCAGAAAAGACCAAACAAACAAATTGAATGCTTTCATACGAAAATAAAAGCCTCTAAAATGATAAAGATTTTGTGGCGTTTTCTTTTCCACGCAAGGCATCGAATACAGAGTGATTAAATTGGTACCAACACTAGTTATTTAAACATATTTGAACTGTCCTGTGCTTTAATCACTGCTTTGGTTATTAAGAAAGCAACTCGCATATTCCTAAATATAGTTTACTATACCATTTGAAGTGTGCAAATTAGTCTAATAAACTGCTTGCTGTTTTCTTTAAATACCCTAAAACAACATCCAAATGTATGGTTTACAAATGTATTCGTGTCTCCTTCTCTAACTAGACCAAACTTTAAAGCAAATAACGTCCAACAACTGCTAAAGTAAGTGAAAACACTAATTAGACGATGGGATGTGGTCCAGCGTTACTTACTCCATTGCCTGGAACCTTTGTTTCGCTGTCTCAATGTTGTCGGACAACTAAGTACGTTGCACTCGCCGCTTCCGGCGCTTGTTTGGGCTTATATTTTGAATAGCGATGGCTCCCGCGTGTAGCACAGTTTTTACACGTAAATGTCAGGTTTATTACACATAAATATGCGCTTTGGGTAAAAAAGAATATTATAGAGCGCACCAGGCATCCACTTCACCTCTGCTTTTCTGGAATATGTTTAAAAAGATGACTGAATTTGGTCCAGATTCCGGGGGTCGAGTTAAGGTAACGTTACATTTCACCAGCTATGGCTGCATATGTAAACATGCGGTTTACGGACTTTTAAAACATTCATTTTAGCGATTTAATCTTAAATCTAATCTTTAACTTGCAGGGTGTGACTATTGTAAAGCCGATAGTGTTTGGGAATGTTGCCCGCTACTTTGGGAAGAAGAGAGAGGAAGATGGACACACACATCAGTGGTCCGTTTATGTGAAGCCGTACAGGAACGAGGTTAGACATCCACGTATTTTCACGAATCAATCCTCCTATTTGCTGTCAAATGGAAATAATTTGGGATTTTATTAGGGCTGCAACTATCCAGTATGTCTTGTTTTACCCCCACACCAACGTTTTTCAGTTTTGACAAATTCATTGTTCTATGGAGCAAAAAAAACCAGAAAATATTCACATTTAAGAAGCTGAAACTTATGAAAACTTACCTCATGTGGAGAATAAAGCAGTAGAAGATGAGTGAGTGACTCAAACCGATGAATCGATCTAAATGGTTGATTATTAATTTAGTAATCGAATAATAGTTGCAGCCCTATATTTTATGGAGTTTGCATGTGACCGTGTCTCAATCTTCTTTCAGGACATGTCTGCTTATGTGAAGAAGATCCAGTTCAAGCTGCATGAAAGTTATGGTAATCCACTGAGAGGTGAGCAGAACTTGACATTAAACAGTGTTTTGAGATGAGATGAGATGAGATTCAACTTTATTGTCATTACTCAAATACAAGTTTCGGGTAACGAAATGAGGTTTGTATCTCACCAGAGATGCAACAAGTAGAAAGTGCAGAATGTGAATATGTATGTACAGAAGTAGATTTGTTCTATGGATAAGTATAAATATAAAGAACAAATATGAATATAAATGAGCGCTATAAATACAATTATATTGTGCAGTTTTTGGGTAAGACTTAATGTTTCCTGTAGTTTGTTGAAATGACAAGTGACCCAGACTGAATTATCTGTCTAATTTACTGCTCTCAGCAGACCATAAATACACTACACCACATAACTGTGCAATTAAACTGTATATTAGTCCAATATCTTACAAGTGCAGTGTCCTACACACATTTTCTATTATTACTATATACTAATTATACTATATTATTACTATTACTATACTTTCTATTTTTTTATACTTCTTGGTGTTTACAATGCATGCCTAGTGCACTATGTTACATTGGGTTCATGGGACCAGTCAGCTGGTTTCTAACTAGCAGCTGCCCAGCTCCTCTAACGCACTGTATCACATCGTAACACATGTAACATTGCAAATGTCACCATTGTGGGATTATTAAAGGAGTATCTTGTGTTTATGTACCTTCCAGTGGTGACAAAGCCTCCATATGAGATCACAGAGACGGGCTGGGGCGAGTTCGAGATCATTGTTAAGATCTTCTTCATTGACCCCAATGAGAGACCTGTAAGAACTAGACACAGTCATTTTTAATGTGTTCCAGCTCAATGCTATAAAAATACACATGCACTCTGCTGATTATTGATGTTTATCTGTGTTTGTGTGTTAGGTGACTCTGTACCATCTATTGAAGCTGTTCCAGTCCGACTCCAGTGCCATGCCAAAGAAGACCGTTGTCTCTGAATTCTACGATGAAATGGTACGAAGACGGTTTGTTACCCCGTGTTTGCGCAGGATTATTCTGGGTTCTCTGGTTTGCTCCCACAGTCCAAAAATTTGCAGATTTGTGGATTAGGCAAATTGGACACTAAATTGACCATAGTTTGTGAGCGTGGATGGTTGTTTGTCTCTATGTGGCCCTGGTGATGATGGACTAGCAAACTGTCCACTGTGTACCCCACCTTTTGCCCTTTGTCAGCTGGGATTGGCACCAGCCAATGGCTAGAAAGAGGTTAACTTCTCTTAATTTCTTTAGATCTTCCAGGATCCTACAGCCATGATGCAACAGCTACTGACCACATCAAGACAACTCACCCTTGGAGCATACAAGCATGAGACAGAGTGTATGTACACACAATGAAATTACAAACACAAGACATAAGACGTTGTTGTAATACTATCATCACACTTCATGTGTGTCTGCCTGCCTGTCTGTGTCTGCAGTCACTGAGCTGGAGCAGAGGACCAAGGAGAAAATGGAAACGGCAAAGAAAAGAACCAGCCAGGAGATAACAGAGCTGAAGGACAAACTAAAAGCCAGCAGAGAGAACATCAACCACCTGAAGGCAGAGATCAGGAAACTGGAGGAGGAAGGAGACCACAAGGATCACTGACATGTCTCACACATGAATGTGATGATTCAGCAGGGGGTCTGACCTCATCCATGATTTTAAAGAAAGAAATGTTTTGTACTGAAAGGTAGCAGCAAGAATTCTGTCATTTTTTGATTGTTGATTTTTTTGTTTGTTTGTTTTGATATCATTTTCTATGTAAAGTAAACATGTTTGCAATATCTTTGCTTGAGGAATTTTCTGCTATGTTTTTCAAAGTCTGACAGTCAAAGCAGATGGTTTTCTGTTTTTTATTATTATTTGCCACCTCTACACTGGGCAAAAAAACCCTAAATGGAAGATTTTAAGCTACTGGACCATGTCTTTATAAGATTTACCCACATTGTAAATAGTGTTTTAGTTTTATTGGACAAGAGCTGAAATGAAAACTGACTTTTTCTAATTCAAAACCCCCATAAAAATAGGGCTGCATTATCCTATAGTAAAATATCTAAAAAGGTACAATTATGTAATAAATATAAATGTTTGACAACTGTTATTTTGATGATGTGCTACAGGAATTAATGAGATTACTGAGCGAAGGAAAAAAAACTGAATTTAAAATATTCTGTAATTATTAAACCTTCAAAGTAAGACTTAAGTAAAGGGAAGTTACAGATTTCCAAGATGTCTGTGAAGGTAGTCCCAACCGTGTCATAACCATAACCACCGAATGGGGGCGCTGCAGGTGCAAGACACAACTGAGAAAACAGCTCGAAAGGGAAACGGAATTAAACGCAGCACCAACAAGTTACTTCCCGCGCTCATGTGGCGTGTTCTACCTCTGGATTGTTATGTATTTTAAAACTTAAACAAGCAAATATGGTCAAATACAAACAGTTGAAATGGAAAATGTACTTTTTAAGTCCACGTGTTTGTTGCACACGGGTGTTTTTATGTGTCGTAAGCGCTTGGTGAGATTTAGTAAATCCCTCCTCCAGGTGTTTTTCATCAGCAGCAGGAGGCGCTACTCAAGGTGAGTCATCAATGTCAGCTTTTATACTTTAACGGTTAATTCGATGGAAAAAAAAAATGGAGAAAAAAGTAGTTTGTTACACTCATTCTTTCTTTTTATCGGTTACTTTAAAAAGTTTTTGCCATCTTCTGAAAGTAGAAACGATTGATTTTCTTAGTTGGAGTTAATATACACGTGAAAAATGACTGATTAAAATTACGTTCGCTGTCAGCAATACATTATGAATGTTCTTTAAAATAATATAACTTGGATATTTGATCGTTGTAATGATTGATTAAAACAATGGTTCCCAAAGTGTGACTACTGCCCCCTTGCGGTCGTTGACGGTTTTACAGGTGGGCCTCAGGTAGGGATATAAAACGTAAGGCAGGACGATTAGTTGGAGTGATTGTCAATAAAATGTATGTATTGTTAATGCAAGTTAGCACATTTTTGTTTATTTGTACATTGGTGTATTAGGTCTGTGAAACATAGCTGTGAGGAATTTCATTACTTTTCCAATTTAAACATGCACACAGACACGGTACTCTTAGTGTTTTACTTTGAAAACCGGATGTATATGTCCTTACAAATCAGCCTGAGTCATCGGTTAACAGACTCTTTTTTTACGGTAAAATTTGTGAGGGCGTTAAAATTCATCATCCGATAGTTTGACCACGGAGAAACGAGTGTCAGATAGGTTGACCGCAGTAGTGAACAGCTGTCTGTTATGGTGCAAAACAGAGCCGTGAAAACTAATATTTACATTTAACACAGGCGTTGTGCACACATTGTAATAACACAACTAACAGTACTAGTTCCAATAATCAATAATAGGCTGTTTTGTAATGTATATTATTTCACCACAGTAAACACCATTTATCTCTGCGTGTCTATTTCAGTCAAGTAGTTATTTATAAAGTCGTGCTAAGTTTGTGCCGCGGTCACGTGGTCAGAGCTTTTACACTGACGTCACAGACAGAGCTGCTCATGATCCTCATCGTCGTCCTGCTGCTGCGTGACTGACGTCTTTTTCACAGACTTCCTGCCTTTCACTGCGGCGTTCTATTTTCCTGTCAAACACACGTTAGACAGTGATGTGTGAGTGAAGTGGACGTGTTTCAGAGCGGGTAAATCTACCGCCGCCGCCGCTGCTGCTAATGTTTCCCACTGAGACGGCTGTGTGTGCGGCGTACGCAGTTGCTGCAAACATGTCTCTTTGTTGAGGAAACAACTGGTGGATTTTTCTGTTGCATTCACTTTTCAGGTGAGTGGAGCTGCACAATTAAAGTTACACGCAGGAGATGTGGAGAATGTAGCCATGGTATGTTCACTTTCAGTCTGATATTGTTTTATTTATGTAGTTATTTCTTTGATTTTTAGATGTTCAGTTTAACAGTTACCCAGTTTCTAATTGAGCCAAATATCGTTCAATTCCAACTCATATTTTCCCAATCCAGTTTGTCCTTGGGATGCACGATATTATCGGCACGATATCGGTGTCTGCAGATATTGGCTTTAAAATGAATTATTGGATCTGCTGGTATGAATAATGACTATAGTAGTAGGCTGAAAAAGCAGCTACCTCCTTGACTAATATGTGAGCGCCCCCTACAGCTATTGTTCTTTTGACGCTTATTTATTTTACACAATAAAGATGTAAAACATTTGAACATGCTCAACACTGAAAGACGCGTTTCAAAGTAGAATAAGGAATTACTCTGTGAAATTTCTGGTTAGCTGCAACAATTATTTGATTATTAGTCGAATAATAAATGATTTGTCAACTGATGACTGATTATTTTCAGACCAACCAACTATTCGATTCATCGAGAAAATAATCAACAGATGAATCAGTTTGTTGTAATTGTGTTTATTGCAGCATGTGCAATATAGAGCAGTTCTAAATGTATATTACAGTAGTGCTGTATAGTATAGTGATAGAGCAATATGGTGTTGTAAAAACAAACAACACTGTTTCTTTCTTTTTCTTTCCTGTGTGCTGATTTCTGATCACATGTTTTAAAGGGGAAGTTGTTGAGTTGCTGTTCGATGTTTTCTTTGACTGACAGTGTCACTGGGACTAGATCGTGCACAGACTTGTGATGCTTCCGTGATAACATCAGTAGTGTCATTAAGTTGTTTGCTCACTCAGTTTAGGGTTGGAGAAAATGTGATAATCTGTGTGACTAATGTGACTTCACACTCGGGCTACACACAGCTGTTATTCTCACAATTGTTTTATGTTATTTTATCGGGTTTGTTTGATTAGTTGTTTGGTCCAAAGTTAGTAAATGAGCTTATTTTGACAAATAGACCTTTGTCGTGGTTGTTGTCCACAGAGATTGATTGTTGTCCCTGTGTTTGTGTGTACTTTGCAGTTTAAGTCCATTCATGAGGCTGAGTGCATCATCATCATCAAAGTGGACACATGCTCAGTTGTCTCCTTATGTTGCATTACTGTACTGATGCACTGTGTGTGTGTGTATGTGTACATCAGGTTGTTAATTTCAGGGAATCTATTTTCTCTTCAGTAGGAAGAGTCCATTATTATCTTCCCCTCGATCAATACTGGACAGCAGTTAAAGTTGTTTTTCCAACTGTGTAGTGTAAGTGCATGGCAGAGTCGTCCATGAGTCAGGGTGTGTACTGACTGACTGACTGACTGACTGACTGCACTGTGATTCATGTGGATAATGGCAGGATCAGGAAATGTGGTGATTAGGCGATAACATCAGGTTGTGAGTTAAGTAAATGTTGATTCATCGCCAACTCCCTGAAATTAAGATGTCAGAGTTACTCTCACCTTTTCTGCAGGAGGGGAAAATCCCTTTTATTACACAGTTCAGGCCAGGACTCATGTTGAATAAAAGTGTCATTTATTCAGCCTGTGGCTTTTTTGGAAGAATTCATATTTTATTTCCTGCATTCAGCATATGAGTAACGTCCTAATTTGTGTTCTACAAGAGTCAAAACTGTACAATTTCTGTTCTTTTTTTGTGCCAAAGATAGCACACATATCACACAGTAATTATTTTAAATATGTTATTCAGATGAAAATGAGAATACTTTTTAGATTAGATATTTATTAAAAATCCCAGTCCCAATTTAGAAAGAGCACTGCAATAATATAAATCCACAATAACATAATACAATGATTAAGAAAAGGAAAAGATGAAAGCACAAAACACAAAAGGTCTGGTGATTGTGTGTGTGAGGTGTGGAAGGAAAACCCTAAAATATCCCTCACCTATGATAGTAGCTTGATTTGAATACAGTAAAAGAACTCCTTTGTTAGTGTCTTTGCGTTTCATATGCAAACTGGCTAAAGTGACAGTTATTGGATGTGCTCTGTCGTCGTTGCGGCCATAGAATCATTGAGAGTAAGAGGAGTCAGCTGGTGACTGGGCCGTCCTCAGCAGCTTCTGTTTTGCCTTTTTCTGCTTTAGAAGAGCAGCTACAGGTCCAGCGATGTAAAAAGTCTACAAGTCTGACTGGACTCACTGTTAAAAGAGTATGAATTAGAAATCAACGGTGTGTTGTTGTGTGTTCATAGGTGTGGTGGTGTGCCCATGGAGAAGCCATCCTCTTCAGGCAGAGCAGCGCTGGAGGAGAGAACAGGCCTGGTGGAGGTAATAATAAATGACTTTAAAGGACATTTTTGTCTCGTTGTTATAGATTCCTCCCGTCATGGACTGCAGGTTGACCACTGTATCTCTGCTTCTGTGTGTTTGTGCTTCTACCTCAGGATGTTGAAGTGCTAAGAGGAGCTGAGGGCGGAGAGCCGGCTCGTCGGACCTCAAGGAAGAACAGCTCCTCCCGCAAGAGCTTCCGCCTGGATTATCGGCTGGAGGTAAAACGTCAATCCACCTCGCTCCTGTTTTTCCACCTTCACCTTAATTTACCTCAAACGTCTACTATTTATGTTTTTACACTGTCATTTGAATTTCCAATTTCCAAATGGGACTCTAAAATGCTCAAAACAACCTTTTGATTGCAGGAAGAAGTGACCAAGTCCTGTCAAGACAAATATGGCCGCTGGATCAATCCCTGGCCCACATGGCGCTTTCCCTCCTACGCGACGATGCTCAAGTTCTTCTTGTGGGATAAAAATCACAGCAATGTGCCAACTAATAAAGAAGTAGGTAATCAGGCGAAAAATGTACAGTTTCACTTCTCTGTGGTCTTTGTTTTATAACGTCTATAACGTTTATAGACTTTCCTGTAGTTTTATAATGATTATCCCAATGTAATATATATATATATAGATTTATAGATCAGGTCATGTAATATTTTATTCATATTAAAAGCAATAATTCTGTATGTAGGAATATTGAACTTGTTTTGTCGGGTCCATTAGCCACACAGTAAAGCAATGTGTGGAAACTGCTGAGCTCAGTCGAGGCTTAACAGGCTTTAAGGAGAAGCTTTTACCCAACAGTAGAAAACTGTTTAACCCCTTAACTGCACATTAATGCATTTTCATTCAGCAGTTTTTAGAGATCTCTTAAAATATAAGAGTTCCTTTTGTTCTCCTCCTTTTAGGTCCTGGACTCTGAGCTCCCAGTGATGGAACCATTCTTTGTCCAGAAGCGAGACCTGTCTGACTCTAATCCAGGTCTGAGAGTCACCTGGCTCGGTCACTCCACAGTCCTGGTTGAAATGGATGGATTGAATATTCTGACAGACCCCATCTTCAGCCAGAGGGCCTCGCCTGTCCAGTTCATGGGACCTAAAAGGTTCAGAGGGCCTCCCTGCACTGTAGAACAGGTTTAGCCATTTTTGTTTTTGTCTTGTTCTTGCAGGAATTGCCTTTTATTAAAACAACAAGCTACCTCCTTACACTTTGGCATCCATATTCTCCTACCCACAGCTGCCCAGGATCGACGCCGTTGTCATCAGTCATTCTCATTATGACCACCTGGACGCTGGATCTGTGGCAAGCCTCAATGCACGTTTCGGAGGGGAGCTACGCTGGTACGTGTTCCTGTTCAGTGGGCTCTTTCTGTTTTGATCAAGACACACGCTTGTTTTTTTTTTTTTTTTATTGTCCCACAAACATGCAATGACACTGATGTGTGTGTTTGGTAGGTTCGTGCCCCTGGGTTTGATGGACTGGCTGATGAAAATGGGCTGTGAGAATGTGATGGAGCTGGACTGGTGGGAGGAGAACTGCGTCCCGGGTCACGACGAGGTCACGTTTGTCTGTACGCCATCTCAGCACTGGAGCAAGCGCACAGCTCTGGATGACAACAAGGTAAACATTGATTGGGCTGCGGCTCAAAATGTAGCCAATCTTTGAAGCATTTATGCCTGAGCAGATTCAGCTTCAGTTTATAAAAACACGTCTCCCTCCTTTTTCCTTTCTCTCAAGTCTTTATGGGGCAGCTGGACAGTTTTGGGGCCAGACCATCGATTCTTCTTCGGTGGTGATACTGGCTACTGCTCCAGCTTCCAGGAGATAGGACAACGTTTTGGACCATTCGACCTCGCAGCAATACCTATCGGAGCGTACTTACCCAGGTACTATAACGATTATAGTTTTACTCTACTACAAAGGTCATTTAGCTTCAAACCAAACGGTTTACTTGGTGTAGTGGATTGCAATGGATTTTACAGGCCTAATAAAGAGGATATAAAAGCAAACAACAGAACTCATTCAATTACTGTGCAAAATCCTTTAATCTTGTCATATTGTATAACATGTAAATATCTTTGTTTTTGTAGGGACGTGATGAAGGGCCAGCATGTCGACCCAGAGGAGGCTGTTCAGATTCACCAGGACCTTCAGGCTAAACAGTCTTTGGCCATTCATTGGGGAACCTTTGCACTTGCCTATGAGGTAGGGGACACACAAACACACACACACACGCGGGTCATTTAAGCACCTAAATGCAGTCTAACCAGTCCTGCAACATCTCCTTACCTTGATGAAGGTTAAAATATTCAGTTTAATATGAAACAATGCACTGGTGGAGTGAAGGCTAAATATAGACCACAGTCAGTACAGTTTAGTACCTTCTCTAAAATGAGCACAAATTAATCAACACACCTGTTACATGTTTGAAACGGAAATGACACTTTTCCCACATTAAAAAGAAAATGGCTAATGTCACATCAGTACTACACTTGCATTTTGTTATGTGTCAGTCATTTTCCTCAGTCTCACTTACTATAAAATAGTAAAGGTCATTTATTATGCTGTGACTGGATGAGCACAGATCACAACCTCTGTTTGTTTGAACATGATTTAAAAGCACACATGTGTCTAAATAAGCCCTCGTGTGTGTATTTTAGAGTAGATACCCTGGCAGGTATTTGGAGTTTAGAGAAAAGACTGTGGCACAGAAACGGGGGGAAAGTTATAGTATTGTTCTCAAGAGTCAGTGGTGCCACTGTGGCTCAGAGTAACAATCAGTGCAGCAAAGAAAATGTATTTGTCTTAAGACCTCGGTCTGTGCCACAATCTTGTCTGAGCTCAAGACTTGATGTGTCCTAAACTTTGTCTGAGGCACCTGAACTAAACTTATCAAGTAATGACAGCCAAGTTCAATCAATGTCAATGTCACACTGTCCTGACTTGCATCAACTGAACTGAGCCATTATTAATGTGACCACTAACTCCTGTGATTTTCCTGCTTAAACATGTCAAAATGGCTGCCATGCAGAGTCAATTAGCCAATTATGTGTGTAGTAACACAGAAGGTGTCATTGTTGAGACACAGCTGCTTTGACACAAGCCTCTAATGTCTACGTTCACCAGTCTTAATGAAAATAGTCTGTAGCACTCACTTTCTCTGGTCCCTCCTTCATGCAGCACTACTTGGAGCCGCCGGTTCGTCTCAGAGAGGCTCTGGAACAGAAAGGACTGAATCCAAAATCCTTCTTCACATTGCATCACGGAGAGTCTCGCCTCCTAACATCTCAGGAAGGCGATGTCTTCGAGTAATCGTCAGTCCCTCCTGGTAGGAGGATATATTGTAGATTTGCATCTGTAACAGAGTGAAGAACATTTTTGTAGATGGACTGTAGTCAATTAATTATGACATACAAATGTATACAGTTGATCTAAGGGGAGTAAAAAGTAAAAAAAATATTCAATAATGTTTCCATACTAAATGTTTGCCCTGTCATCACATTGTCACTGAGGGATTCACAATAATAAAGAAAAAAGGTTTCTTAATTCTGGCAAATATTAGCTGGGCTAGTGTTGTATGTACAGAAGAAAAGGTTTAAGTAGATTATCATAAAGGACTCCTGCCTTTTATTAAGTTGTAGTGGTTATAACTCAGAACACTTTCTTACATCTTGGCAATTATTTCAATAGCTTTTGTTGTTTGCATACTGAACAGACAAAACTTGCAGCCCAAGGCTGGATCAAAGTAGCAAACACTGAAATATTAAAAATAAACAATTAAATATGTGCCTCTACCTTTGGTTTGTGGAAACTAAAATGTGAACAGGTTTCTTTGTTTTGACCACAGCTGCAACTAATCTGTTATTTTCTCGATTAATCGAGTAATCGTTTGGTTCATAAAATGTGTAAGAAATATTGATCAGTGTTTGTAAAACCTGTTTTCTTCCACAAACCAAAATGATTCAGTCTTAATGATTTCTTTGTTATATGGAGCAAAGAAACCAGAAAATATTCACATTTAAGGAGCTGAAACAATCAGAAATCTTGTTTTAATAATGAAAAAAGCTTCAAACCAATTAATCGATTATCAAAATAGTTGATTAATAATCGAGTAATCGTTTCAGCTCTAGTTTTGACCAATGGCACTTTTCCACTACATAGCATGGCACAGCTCTACTCTACACAGTTTGGTTTGTTTACCTCCTACCACCAGATACTTGAAAAAGTAACGGGTCAAAAAAATACATGTGTTGAGCCATGCTTGGACTATGTAGTGGACATAACAGTCATAAGTTAACAGACTATAGTTACTATAGTAACCAATGCTCTTAAAAGATGAATATGAATGTAGGATTGAATAACAAACCTTCATGATGACGCTAGAGAGGAGGCTCATTCTCACACAGCTGGACACAACTTCTTGATCTGTTACAAAGAAGAAGAAGAAAACATTAGAAAGTTTTGTGATTACATATCTTTTTTGCTGAATGTACTCAGACCACCATTAAACTAGAAACTAAAAATTGTGAAATAAACCGAGTGACTGCGTACGATGCAGCTGAAGTGTCATCAGTACACTTGAGTTGAGCTGGGATGGAGGACGTGCTTTTAATTCTCTGAAACCACATCTGCTCATCAACACATGCTTCAGGGCACCAGTGGGTTCATGTTAGTGCTGATAGGTTTTTTTTTAAATCTTTTTACTGTTTTACCTTTTAAAGCCAGTCTACCAGACCAGATACTTCACAATGCTGACTTTGATGTTGTGATCAATCATCAGGGCTTACTGTGGTTTTACTATGTCACTCAATTTCTCATTAAATGCATATTGCATTTCAAATCTGTCTTTGTTCTTGATGTCTGATAGCAATTTAGTACAAGAATAACCAAACATGTGGGCATAAATACATATTAGAGAAATAATTGTAATTCTGTTTCAGGGGTAACATATAGTATAGTGCCTTAAAATCCATTTTAACAAACATTTTATCTGAGTTTAAGAAAAACACATCTTACAATTGTTATTTAAAAACGATAATGAATTATTGGCAAATTGTGTTCAACTTGTTTTTTTTGTTATTTGGCACCCCCATGTGGTGGGGACATGGGGGTGCCAAATAACTGGGTTTTGCATTAAAATACATAAACTATTTTCAGCTTTGAAATTTTATCACAGTAAATGTCTCATGAATAGGTGATTAAACCTTTTAAATTTTCACAGCAAATAGTCAGTTATTACTCAAATCTTTTTTTTTTATCATTTGTGTTTTTGAAATACAAATTGTCTAATTTGTGTCGTTAATTTTCATGCTCAATGACCGTATATCTATTTTGTTTAAAATAGATATACCATTTGGAGAATTATTTACATGTAGCAGCACAGGACTATGTTTGAGACAGAGACAGAGGCAGAGATGACAACCACATTTTATAATCCTATTTTCAATACTACCAGTCAAAACCTCCTGAATAATTAATGTTCAGAGCAGTCCTGTGGTTGTGGACCAGAACCTGTCGACTGCTGGACGGGGACAACCCCACTCTTCTGACAGCTGCCAGATTTAAAATAATAATGGATGAGAAACTTAAGAAACACCAAGAAATTCACCTTAGGATCATCAGCACAAATAGCTCAGTCCATCAGAAGATGACTTGTGTCTCTGAGGTTGTGAGTTCAACTCTTACTGTCAACGGAATTTCTGCATAACTTTCAAACTTCAGACCAAAATAAGAAGTTTAAAAAAAAGTTCTGCAGCTCAGTAAGAATAGCTCCTGCTGGAAGAGCAGGACTTGTATGTCTGAGGTTGTCAGTTCAAGTCTTATGCGGAACTCAAGTGTTTGAGTTCAGTGTAAACAGTCAAATGCTCTAAGAGAACCTGAAGAACCGTGAAGAGCAGGTGGCTCAGTGAGCAACAACGCTGCTGTGAAGTCCTGAAGTTGTAGGTTCAGTTCTTGTGAGAAGCAGGTGCTTTTAAAGCTCCACATACAAACTCAAGATTAAAAGCAGACAGCAATCTTAGACGAAGGCGGCTTCAGTGGTGTGGTGGCTTTGTTCCAAACCAGTACGTTGTGTCTCAACAGTGTGGTGGCAGGTTCAATTCCCAACCTGGCAGTTGTTCACTGAAACAGAAACAAACCTAAACTATTGCTGACTAACACAACCACACAGCAGGGGCAGGTGACCACCAGGAGACCAACCCCGAGTGCGTCGTACCGCCCAGTCAAGCTTCCTGGACACCTGAAGAGCAGGTAGCTCAGGTCACCAAGTGACCAACCCCGAGTGCGTCGTACTGCCCAGTCAAGCTTCCTGGACACCCCAAGACACAGCTAACAGCCACATCTGGGCAAACAAAACACAGGTGGCAGGCCCCACCCCCAGCTTAAACCGCGTGACAGTTGAATGGTGGGGAAGGCCCCCACCATTCAACTGTCATTAATGCGCTACCTTTTGCTGCACAGTGTAATATAAAGTATTTGACCTTTGACCCTTCCCTTCACCTCACTACCTGTCTTGCCCCTCCACTCCTCCTCACACTACCTGCCTGCCCCTCCGCTCCTCACCTCACCACCTGCCCTGCCCGTCCTCTCGTCTCATCACATCACCTCACCCCCTGCCCTGCCCCTCCTCACCTCACCTCACACTACCTGCACTGCCTCTCCTCACTTCACCTGCTCCACCCCTGCAAGGCTGCGGAATGGAACCTGCAAGGCTGGGGAACTGAACCGGTCACCTTGTAACTCACACATTCCCATGGTTGTGAACAAAACCACTGCACCACCAATTCTTACTGTAATTAGGACTTTCGGTCTCCTTTCAATCTTCACTTTGGATGTTGACCTTTAAAATATCCTGGCCCTCACAAGAATTGAACCTATGATCTGCAGACTTCACAGCAGTATTCTTGTCCACTGAGCTACCTGCAACTTCTTTTCTTCAGGTTCTCTTAGAGCTTTTGACTGTTTACTTTGAACATTGCACTCAAACAGTTGACCATAAGACTTGAACTCATAACCTTTGACATACAAGTCTTATTCTTTCAGTACGAGATATTCTTACTGACATGCAGAACAACACGTTGCTGGTATTTTTAAATTCTTATGTTGGTCTGAAGTTCTAAAGCTGGAGGAAGATCAGTTGATTGCAAGAGTTGAACTCACAACCTGAGAGATCCAAGACTACTTCTGATTGTGTGAGCCATTCATGCTGACAATGACTCTCTGACTGACTTGGTGTACTTAACCTTAAGTACGTCAGAATTTTGAGCATTATGAAGGAGAAGTTTGAGAACAGTCACAGGGGTTATCATAAGATTAGAACTAACTGAGACATACAAGTCTTGTTCTTCCAGCAGAAGCTATTCTTCCTGAGCTGCAGAACAATATGTTGCTGGTATTTTTAACTTCTTATTTTGGTCTAAAGTTTGAAAGTAGTGCACAAGTTCAGTTGACAGTAAGAGTTGAACTCACAACCTCAAAGACAAAAGTGATCTTCCGATGGACTGAGCTATTTCTGCAGATGATCAGAGGGTGAATTTCTTGGTGTTCTTGAGTTTTTAACATTCTCAGAGTCTTTCAAACATTAGAATCATTTTAATAAGCTGATCTAGGACAGCGGAAAGCCTCCACATCTTCCGCCGCCGACTAAAAACACATTTCTTCCGACTCTACCTCTACTAAGACGACAACCACGACAAAAAAAAAAAAAGTATACATCGCACTTATGACTAGAACTTCATAGTTTGGTTTACTTGAAGCTCTTACTTACTTCTAGCTCTTATTTGTACCTAAATGTTTAAATGCACTTATTGTAAGTCGCTTTGGATAAAAGCTCCTGCTAAATGACATGTAATGTAATGTAATGTAATCTACTTCATCAGACCATGAAGTTGTGTCAAGTCCTCAAGGTGTCAGACTCACTTCCTCATGATTCTTCAAGTCAGTAAGTATAGGATCTTGTCTTTTTTTATTTTGGCCACCAGTGTGAAGCTCAAACAGACAGACATATGTCGTCCAAAATCAGTCAAAAAAGTCATAGTA